>NW_004524706.1:2855181-2874379 GCF_000260255.1 Octodon degus
CTAAATACATTAAAAAAAAAATCTCACTATGTAGCCCAAGCTGGCCTCAGACTCACAGCGATCCTCCTGCCTCAACTTTATGAGTGCTGGGATTACAGGCATGTGTCACACACCCCCAATGCCTTTTTGAGATAAGGTCTTGCTAAATTGCCCAGGTAGACTCCAACTTGGACCTGCCTTCATTGTCCCAGAATGCTGGGATTATAGGCATGTATCACCTGCTGAGCAAAATGCCTGCTCCAAGTTAAACAAGGCCCCTTTCTCTTTAGTGTTTAATTTCAATTTTTAGTTTTGAATAGCTACTAAAGTATGAGCTCTTCTCAGCTCATTAGCCTCCCAGCTGTTGTTTTGTTTTATGTATGTGGTACAGGGTCTCACTAGTAGATAGAACTCCTAGTGATTCTCCTGTTTTCAGCCTGTCAAAGTGCTGGGATTACTGGGCATGCCACCACGCCCAGTCTCAATTACCATCTCAGCAAACCCTGGGGGCTGGTGGACAAGGGATGCCAGGAATTGTACTTGGGTCTCTGTGCCTGCCTGAAAGGAGCTTTAGTCCACTGAGCTATCTGGCCAGCCCAACTTTTTCCAACTGCTGTTTTCTGCCAGGTTTTTTAAGAGTCCCATTCTGCAGATATACTTCTTATGAGTCTGCCAGTAACCAGAGGATTTGTTTGTAAATCCAAGGACTTTGGGGGGGGGGCGGGGGTAGGATCGCACTAAGTTAGCCAGAACCCAGGACTCCGAACACTTGTATTCTGTTTTCTGCTTCAGCTTTTTTCCCCTACTCCATCTTGGAAAGTGCTCTAAATTTTTGCCAGTCTGATAAAATATGTAGCTGAACTGGTTTACAAACAAGCAGGATTTAAACACAAGATTTTTGCAGCATGGAAAATAGTATGAAATAAGTATAGTAGGAAAGAATTGAAAGGTTAAGGTGAGACAGCTTGAAAACAAGATTTATATAAGCAATATTATACTAATTTTTCAACAAGAAAGTGAATGAGTTCCCTCTAAAGATTTGTATGTATGGGCGGCAGGGAGATGGCTCAGTAGAATAAGCGCTTCACTAGCGAGCACAAGGGCCTGAGTTCAATCCCTGGTTCCACCAAAAAAAAAAAAAAACTAAGATTTGTATGTGTAATTCTTGGTAACTTGCATTTTCATTGCCATCATGTCTCACTTCTGAAAGAGAATGTAAGTTTTTTTGTCTGTTCCATGTTTAGCATAATACCTTCCTGCTAGCCTGAACCACCAGGGATTCAGAACCGCCTGGAAACCAGACATACAAATAAGTTAAGAAAACACCAGGAACATGTTAAGAAAAAAAAAAAAAAAGCTGCCGAGAGTGTAAAGCCAAAAACTATGTTGAATAATGAGTGAAAGGAAAGAGGCCAGTTGTGATATAAAGGAACCTTGATGCCATTTGCAGTTCTATAAACATGTTTTAAAGCACTAATTTTAAAATTAGATTTGATCAATGTTTTGTTTTAGGAATCTGGAAACCGTTCACCAGAAAGAAACTCATTAGTTCGGGGCTGGAGGATCGGTCTGCATCAGATACGAAAATGAAAGAGCCACTGTTGGATGGTGACCATGGTGGGGCAATGACACTGCAGCTGGAGCAGCTGAATGAGATTAAGACAGAGCCCGACAATGCCCAAGTAAGTGTTTTACCTTATATTCTTCCTTCTAAGGCAGCACTTCATTATAAAGGTGCTCATTTATTAGTTGAAAACTCAAGTTCTTCCCCCAGTATAGTTGATAGAAAAAAATATTAAGGTATGGGACTTTAAATGCCGAGAAAGTGATTTGAAAGAAAAATAGAGTATTTGGAGATGGGCTTTTAGGGAGGTAGAAAAAATTTGCTTAAGATTGTAATTGAGGGCCAGTGAGATAGCTCAGCTGTCTAAAGTGCTTGCTTAGGCAAGCTTAGGCAAAAGTGCAAGGACTTCCGATCCTGGCAATACATAGCGCCAGCCCTGCCCCCAGGGCAGGCTGAGCTGCCTAAACAAGAAGAAAAAGAAGATTATAATTGACCTGGTTAAGGTTAACACATTTTTGTTTTCTGAATGTGAAATAATACAAATAACGCATTGTGGGGGCTGGTGAGATGGCTCAGTGGTCTAAAGCACCTACTTGGAACAAGCTTAGCAAAGCACAGGGACCGCGGTTCAATCCCCCAGCACCACATGCCAGCCAGCCCCGCCCCCTGGTTTGCTGAGCTGGCCACACACACACACACACACACACACATACATAAATAAAAAAATAAAATAAAATAAATAACTCATTGTGTTTATGCTTTTGCCTCCACTGACTAGTATAATTAGTGTATTATTTAAATATGTATTTTGTTTTGGGTAGGGAACAGAGTCACCTTAAGTCACTAAATTATCCACCCTGGGTTTAGTGCCACCTTCTCCCTGAGCCTCTAAGAGTGCTGAGATTATAGGTGTGAGTTTTCATGTCCAGAATACATTTTAAACTCATAAAAGATGTTCTTTATAATTTTGTAACCCAAATTAGTTTTAATGTTTACATTTCTTTTTTGCAGTGCTAGACATTTAACACAGATCTTCAACATTATAAACATATACTGTACAAGTTAAAAAAAAAATTTGTTTTCCTCTTTGGCTTTTTGAGACAGGGTCTCTCTATGTAGTTCAGGCTGGTCTTGAACAATATGTTATAGGCTGGCCTTGAACTTGCAGCAGTCCTCCTGCCTATGCCTCCAACTGCTGGGATTACAGCATGCACTACTACACCCAGCCTTATTTTAAATTAAAAAAAAACCAACTTGTTAGATACATTGGGAGACCACCATAAGGACAGAGAACAAACTCCTGGGCCCTTAACCTGTTAATCATCTAAAGCATTGATTTGTGTTCTTTCCAAAGACAGGAGGAGACTGGGTGTGGTAGCACACACCTGAAATCCCAGTGCTTGAGATGGTGAAAACAGGAGAATCGCTACAAGTCTGACCTATGTAGTGAGACCCTGAAGATCCTGTACTAAATACATTTAAAAAAAAAAAAAAAAAAAAAGTCGAGTTTAAATGAAGTTTTTGCAGGCTGGCCAGATAGCTCAGCAGATTAAAGGACCTTCTTAGGCAGATGCAGGGGCCAGAGGTTCATCCCCAGCCTGCCTTGCCAGCTCTGCCCCCAGAGCACCCAGAGATAGTGATTGAGACTGGGCATGGTGGCTCGCCCCTGTAATCCCAGCGCTTGAGAGGCTGAAAATAGGAGAATCACTACAAGTCTGATCCTTGTAGTGAGACCCTGTAGACCTTGTACTAAAAATACAATAAATAAATGAAGTTTTTCTAAATACATGGCTCTTCGCTTGGGCCTACAGATGCCCAGTTGGTAACTGAAAGTAGACCAAAGCTTGAGCTTCATTTTGTGAAAGTCTGGATCCTTCTGAGCTCTGCATACAGACATGTTAGTCATTTAGGAAGTGTTTTTCATATTAGACCTAAAATCTACCTGGCCTATCTCACGACTCTTCACAGCTGCACGCATCTACATTTAGCAGTTTGGATTAGGCCAGTATGTCAAAGCTAAATCTGCGGTGACCTTGGGATTCCAGCACAGCCTTGTATCACTGGAGCTGGCCCACAAGTCATAAGGACTTCTCCCATGGAAACCAGATCGCCCTTCAAAGATGCCAAGGATTTGGCCTGAGCTATGAAACCAGCCCTGAGATAGTAATCAGCTAGACCTCAGCTGATCCTTACATGTGTGCTTCCTGCTTTGTAGGTGGCTCCATCCTGAGCCAGGGGTCAGAGTGTACCCCCTACTCAAGCTGGAATCTTTTCCTCTCTCTTACTTTCCAATTAAAGGTTTTTTCTGCAAATTCATGATTTAGTTTTGATTTCCACATTATGAAAGCAAAGACAAGTACCATATACTAAAGAACCTAGGAAGGATAAACTGGCTCAAGCTGTGAATATTATGAAAAAACAGATTTTCATTTCTTTCCTTTTTTTTTTTTTTAATGTATTTAGTACAGGGTCTCACTACACAAATCAGACTCATAGTGATCCTCCTGTTTTCAGCCTCCCAAGTGCTGGGATTACAGGCACATGCCACCATGCCCAGTCGCAGTCACTGTCTTAGCGCAGCCCAGGGGCAGGGCTGGCACAGCACGCCAGGGATCCCCGGTCCCTGCGTCTGCCTAAGCAGACACTTCAATCCTGCAAGCTACCTGGCCGGCCCAAAAATCAGATTTTCTTAGAATGTTTTTAAATGCAATAGTTGAAATTGCTGAGGACAGAAAATCAGAGAATTAAGTTTTACTTCCAGTATTCCACTGAGAAATAGCCTAAGGCAGGTGCAGAGGTATACACCCAAGTCCAGCTATTAGGGAAACAAGCAAGAGGCTCACTTCAGTCCAGGAATTTGGGGCAAGTCTCGGCCACATAATCAGACCCCATCTCTTCAAAAGAAGAAGAAAGAAAAGAGGTAACATAAAGTAGATCATTGTTAAGTGAGGGTTGTTTTTTTTTTTTTTTTTTTTTAAGTGAGGGTATTATTGCTCTTGAGTTGATCATACTGGGGAATGTTATCCATGTAGGAAGTACCAGTTGCTTCTTCAACTTCTGAGCAGTCAAATATCATAGATCAAGTTCAGACATTGTTTTAGTCACTTTCTTCCTCACTGAGACAATACCTCACACCCACAACTAAAAGGAGAAAGATTATTTTGGCTCATGTTTTGTAGTCCCTAGTTGGTGGGCTCCAAGACAATAAGGCGTAGTAGAAAGAACTGGAGGATGAATACTGCTCATCTCATTGCAGTCAGAAAGCCAAGCAGAGAGGGAGATGTACCCTTTAGGGCCACACACACTTGTCAGTGACCCACCACCTGTGACCCAGTCCTGCTCCTAACAGCACATTTTGGTATAAACTCACTGGGGGACTAACTCACCAGTGATCCTAGCTACCCCATGATGTAATCATCTCCCCAGTGCCTCAGCTATGAAGGAATGAGGCTTTGGAAGAACATCTAGACATAAACCATTAACAGGCACGTTAGCTATGGAATTGCGTGATGTTCTGGGAAAAGCCTCACTTGTAACAGTCCTTTGGTACACACAGTTCTTCTGGATGCAAGCTATTTATGAAGACAGTTGGCTGTTAAATGATTAAAACAAGTACATAGGGCCAGTAGTTGTCTATTGGTAGTGGAATTTGTTAAGTATTACTGAAGTCCACTGAGTTTCCAAAAGACCATGATAAAAATCACAGTGAAGTCACTAAAGTTTCATGTCACCAGACTGAACCTAAACTGTTTATGTGACCTGAGAAATCTGGATTAGAGACAAATGTCAGAATTTCACAAGCAGGAAGATTTCTTTTGGTCTAATAATAAAATTACCTCTACTTAATTCTTACACAAAAAGATAACCTGAAGTAACCTCACAGTAATCAGTTATTTTTGTGTTATTTTGCCTGTCACTTTTTTCTCCTGTTTCCACTTCCTTTTTTTTTTTTTTTTTGTATTTTAGGGAAGTGTCTACAGGGTGTTCAGGGTCTCACTACTAAATCAGACTAATAGTGATCCACCTGTTTACAGCCTCCCAAGAGCTGGGATTACAGGTGTGTGCCACTATGCCCAGTCTCAAATCATGATCTCAGCATGCCCCTGGGGCAGGGCCCCCACAGCAGGCCCAGGGATCAAACACCTGGCCCCTGCATCTGCTTGCAGGCACTTTAATCCACTGAGCTATTTGGCCAGCCCTTTGTCTCTACTTCCTAAGAAAGTAATTTTGAAATAATCAGTCCGCTTGATTTTATTGTTTTTCAGCCACTTTTTGCCTATAAAACCAGCCTCCTCTTTGTGACTCATTAGAACATTTACTCTGTTTTATGAGTTTCACTGTTGCCCAATTCTAGACTTTAAAACTATAACCTCTGGGGTGGGAAGAAACAGCAGAGACCACCAGGCTCATGTGGAGGCAACATGGTGTAGAATTCATTGTGCTTAGGTGCAGGCAGGCAAGGAGCAAAAAGGCCATTTGCCCAAACAAAGAGAAGTGTGTCCCTTTTATAGGGATGGAAAGAAGGCAGGGACATTACGCTGGAAGAAATAAATAAACATCTGTGGTCAGAATTCTTCGGTAGTCTTGCACCTCAGTGGGCAAAGTCTTTGAAGTGTCTGTTGTACACTTAGGGTGTCTCCAGGTGTCTCCACATGTCCCGGGACCTGCAGAATTCCTTGTCCTGTCTTACCTCTTTCCCATCCTGTGCTTGCTGATGGTAACTTCATACTGAGCTGCATTCCCTACAGAGTTGCACCTCTGCTGGCAAGCAGGTAGGGGGGTGGGGGAGTCAGGTCCCATTCAAGCCTTGCAAAAACTAGTTAAGATTGCTGGATTGTTATTTTGTCCTTGGACATTACGAAAAGGCTTTTGATTCTGAAGTCACATTCGAGTGCTATGGAAAATTGGTATTATCAGCCAAAGGGCACCAAAAGGAAAATGCTTGAGAATAAGCATTTATTTGTCATTTATTTGTCATTTTCTGCTGAATGATGCTCTTCAACACATGGTATTCATTATTTTCAATTTTTTTTTAGGAGTATTGTCAAGCCCAACAGCCCAAAAATCAGGAGAATGAACTGAAAATAAACACATTTTCCGACAGTGGTAATAGACTTAATTATATTTAATAATACGATATACCAATTGAGTTTTCTAAAATGCTTTTGACTGTTGCCTAGTTGGGGGTTGGGTTTCAAGTCTGGAAGCTACCTCTAAAAATGAAAGGATACATACTTAATTTGATGAAAATACTAATTAGTTTCTTCCTGTTTTGTTTTTATAGCTTCACAGCTGAATACAGGCATTCAGCTTTCTCTGGCATCATCCGGCACGAATAAAATGCTCCCTTCAGACTCAACTGCAGCTAATCAGGTTTCCTGTGCTGGTTGTAAAAAAATCCTGCAGAAGGGACAAACTGCTTATCAGAGGAAAGGGTCTACTCAGCTGTTCTGCTCCACACCGTGCATCACTGAGTACATTTCATCTGCCAATGTAACAGCCTCTGCCAAGACAGCTTGCTCAAACTGCTCCAAGTATATAATTCTAATTTATGCCTTTTGCTTTCTTACGCAGATCTTGGCCAGAATCTTACTTGTAATTCTCTTATGTTTTCTTTCTTTTTTTTTCTGAAGGTATGGCACTTTGGTTTAATGGAAAGATGCTACTTTTGCTTTTAGTTCGTCTATTGGATGGTGCAAATGTAGTTTTGTTGCAGTGTTTGCAGAAATTAACATGGAAGTTCTGTTTCTTTTCTAGTTTAAATATGGCTTCCAGAGCTTACATTCCTATTCTTCATTTGAAGTTTTCTGTCAGTAGAATTATTGCTATGCTTGTTCTGTCATTTAGCTGCATAGAAGGCAAAATACTAAAAATTTAATTATGTAACTATTAGTATGGATCTTCCAAATGTAAACTGATGGTATTTCTTTTACAGTGGTAAAGAAAGTATTTAATTCTTTTAAAAAGTTGGGTGGCCATAGGTAAACATATATACATGTGAATAATCTTCCAAAGGTTGCCATGAGAGTGAGGTTGAATCAGCAACCCTTTCCTTTTGCGAATTCAAAAGTAATGTAATGCCAAAATTATTTTAGGATAAAATCACAGACCACCAGATTTGATTATAAATATAATAAATTCCTTTCAAGTAATATCTTAGAATTAGATTCCTATAATCTATGAATGTTGCTTCTTCCATTTATAATAATATTTTTCTGTTCAAAATATGGTCCTAGAACAGCAGAGATAGCTCAACAGTCTGAGCACCTATGTAGGCAAGCACAAGGACCCAGGTTCAGTCCCCGGTACCACCTGCCATCGACCGGGCGTGGTGGCACACACCTGTAATCCCATCACAGGGGAGGCTAAAACAGGCTTGCTACCAGTCCAACCTGTGTAGAGAGAAACCTGTACCAAATACATTTAAAAGAGAAAAATGTCCTAATTAGCTATATCAGCATCGCCTAAAGAGCTTGTTAAAAATGCAGGTTGTGGGCTCAGTGACATAGTACCTGCCTGGCAAGTACAAAATTGTGAGTTCGATTCCCAGTACTAAAAATAATTTTCAGGTTGTCAGGACTCAGCTAGACCTAATGAGTCAGAATTGTATTTATCCTCATGTGAGTCATACACATGCGAAAGTTTGAGAAGCATTGAGAACTTGTTTTGTAGCATTCCCATTTGTTTTGTGAAATAATTACATGAGAATTAGTGAAGATTAATGTATATAAGTGATCAGAACAGAACTGGCATGTAATAAGAACTCAATAAATTAACTATCACTGTTTCTGTTATACCCTTAACTAATTGACAATCCCTATTTTGTAGACTGCCTTAGCTCCTCATTTGACTGCTGCTTCGTGTATTACCTGTTGCTTTAAGTCTTTCTCTTTGTATTGTATGTACCTCTCTCTTTTGCTTTTACAAACCTTCAATACTATACTTTGTCTTTTTTCTTTATTGCTCTGGGCCGTGTGGCACTGTCCTCAGCCTGCTTTCTCTCTCTGCAGAATCATAAAACTGGACCTTAGCGATCATCCAGTGCAAACCTTTTAATTTGGTTTCAAGGAAACTGAGGCCCTGGGAAGTTAAGGTATCATCTTGCTATGTTTGGAGTGTACTCACTACATTTCTTTAGCATCAACCTAGCTACGTAACAGGCAGATTTAGAAACGTTGAAGCAGGAATGACACTGTGTTAGTCATTCTCTAAGCCATAGAAATCCAGTATGAGCAAAATACTAGTTTTACTTCTTCTGGGATAAAATTTTTCTTAAAAGCTATAGATTGTGCAGGGGCCAGGGGTTCGATTCCCTGGCCAGCTGTACTGGCCCTGCCCCTGGGGCATGCTGAGCCAGCAGTTGACACAGCATGGTAGCACGCACCTGTAATCTCAGCTCTTGGGAGGCTGTAAACAGGCAGATCGCTACAAGTCCAATCTAGTAGTGAGACCCTGAACACCCTGTAGACCCTTCCCTAAAATACCAAAAAAAAAAAAAAAAAATTAAAAGGCCCCAGGGAGATAGCTCAGTAGAATAAGTGCTTGCCTGGCAAGCGCAACAACCTGAATTCAATCCCCAGTACTGCTAAAAAAACTATAGATTGGTGTAAAGGTGGTTGTAATGCTTAGACTGGTAACCTGTGCTTTTATCAAAATTCTTTAAATGTTTATGATCATTGGTCTCTTGTAGTTCTCAAAATTTTAGCTACATTTTAGGCATTTTTGAAGTTTCTTTTATAGCAGTGGTTTTTTGACATCTTTGGGGTTTTCATTCTGTTTCATGAATCAAATGAAAGCTTCAAATATGGGATTTGAAATTTATCAGAGCCAGGCATATCCCAAAGGAAATGTTATTTTAAAAAACTGTGACTTTTTAAGGCAACTATATATTTAAGAAGTATTGGGCCAGGGAGATAGCTCAGTTGAGTAAGTGTTTGCCTGGCAAATGCAAGGTCCTGAGTTTGATCTCTGGTACCCAAAAAAAATAAATAAATAAAAATAAAAGAAGTATTGGGCTGGGGAGATGGCTCAGTGGAATAAGCACTTGCCTGGCAAGCACAAGGGCCTGAGTTCAATCCCCAGTTCTGCAAAAAAAAAAAAAAAAAATTAAAAAAAAAAAAAAAACCCAAAAAAAGAAGTATCATTTATTTTAGTATGATTTATTTTGCATATCCCTAAAGTCTTAACAATGAAGAAGTATCAATTCTACACTTTACTCTCCTAATTGGTTCCAAGTCCTAGAAACCCTGCAGCCAATGAACAGAGTTCAACATACGCCTCTGCACTAATGCTTGATTTATTTATAGGAAAGTTGTTCACACCATGCTCAAAATTTGTCTAAGCCAACTTTAGGTCCCTCTAACAAATTTCCTTTTTAAAGTTTTTTTTTGTTAATAAGCCTGTAGTAGATTAGAAACCAGCATTTTAGTATGCTGCTAGCAATAAAAAGTAGTAAGCATGTTCAGGTTGCCATGCCTCGTCTGTTGTAGCTGCTTTGCCTCTTCCTCTCTGCCTAATTTCTCGTCTTAAGGGTGTGTCTCAAGTATCTTTGCCCTTGTCTGCTCTCCCACTCTCCCTCACTCTCCTTTTATCACTGTCTCCCCAGAATGATTGCTCTGTGGTCTGCTTTTATATACAGTAGTGTGTGTGCACGTTTCGTGCTGTTCATCAGTGAGCTCTCGACATTAAGGACCAGATTATAGTCATCTTTTTACACGTTCCACAAGCCTAACATTGCACCCGGATGTAGCTCAGTTGTAGGGCACCTGTGTGGCAAGTGCGAGGTCCTCAGTTTAGTTTTTGGTTCCAAATGTGAATCCTATCAAATGTATAGGTATACATTGTGGCTAGAGCAAGCTGTATTTTAAACCAATAAAATCTCTCATAGTATTACAAAACTTCATTTCAATTAAGGTGAAAAAAAAATGAAAATTCCTTACAAAATTTAAAAATGTTGGAGCTGGGGAGATGGCTCAGTGGAATAAGCGTTTCCCCGGCAAGCGCAAGGACCTGAGTTCAATCCCCGGTTCTGCAAAAAAAAAGAAAAGAAAAATGTAGACGTATTACAGTAGTATTGTTTTCAGGGGAAAGTCATCTTAAAAACTGTTATGCTCAGAGATTAATAATCTGTGAGGGCTGGTGAGATGGCTCAGTGGTCTAAAGCACCTACTTAGAACAAGCTTAGCAAAGCACAGGGACCGTGGTTCAATGCCCCAGCACCACATGCCAGCCAGCCCCGCCCCCTGGTGGGCTGAGCTGGCCACACGCACACGCACACGCACACAAATAAATAAAATTTAAAAAAAAAAAATCTGTGAAGGTCCTAAGAATCCAGATGTCTTGGTATTTATCATAGTGGCACTTCTCAGACATCTTAATTTCAAGAACCTTTATACTTTGTTTAATGGGGAAGGTTTCACTATTTCCCAGTCCAACCTGAAACTCCTGGACTCGAGCTCAGCTTCCCAAGTTACAGGGACTGTAGGTCCATGCCAGTGCCCAGGGCTTCTTTTACATTCTTAAAAATTGGTAGACTTCAGCCAGGTATAGTAGTTTATACTTGTAATCCCAGACATAGGAGGCTGAGGCAGGATAATTGCAAGTTGGTTTGGTTTGGTTTGTTGTTTTTGTTTTTGTTTTTTTTTAATTGCGAGTTTGAGCCCAGCCAGGACAACTTAGCAATTTAGCAAGACCTTGTCTCAAAATTTAAAAATTAAAGGCCAAAGATGTAGTTCAATACAAAGGTCTTGGTTTCAATGCCAAGTACCACCAAAAAAAAAAAAGAAGGAAAGACGTATTATGTTAGGAATTTAAAATTTTAATGAGGCAGGAAGATCACTGACAGTTTGAGGCTAGCTAAAATGGTATAGTGAAACTCTGTTTCAAAAAAAGAAAAAATGAATTTTTCTTCCAGTTTTTTAAACTACTTTAATGATTGGCTGGGATTTAATATTTATTCTGCTAAGGAAATATGGCCTTACAGATACATAATTGGAAAAAGGAGAATTTATTGGAAAAGGAGGATGTCTTATTTTCTTTTTTTTTTATTTTTTTTATTTTTTATTTATTTGAGAGAGAGAGAGAGAGAGAGTGTGGTGTGTGTGTGTGGCCAGCTCAGCCCACCAGGGGGCGGGGCTGGCTGGCATGTGGTGCTGGGGGATTGAACCGCGGTCCCTGATGCTTTGCCAAGCTTGTTCTAAGTAGGTGCCTTAGACCACTGAGCCATCTCTCCAGCCCCTGGATGTCTTATTTTCATCAGTGTCTTTTTTCTTTGAATGTATGCTTCATCCATGAATGATTTTTGTACCATCATGCTGTCATCATTTGAAAAATAATTGGTTCAGTGAGTTCTAGAGATCCTCTGAATGTTGACGTACTTCATTATGCAGTATTGTACAGATTGCCACCAATCTCATCAGAAAATTCTTCAAATGCCAAGAAATGAACAAGCTGGAGGTGACAGAAGTTTTCTAAAAATTCTAATATTTACTTGAAAACTTGAGTTTTATTACTGTCAGTAAATACTGTCACCTATTTTCCTTGAAGTGGCAGTCTAATTTTTCTAATTCTCAATAAATTATGTGTAGATACCCACTTCTGAATAGAATACGGGTTTGTCTACATATTCAAGTGAAAATGTGATCCATGAAAAAAAGTACTAATCCGCATTGTGACTTTACATCCCCATACAGGCTTCATCTTGAGATAGTCATCAACTTTCAGTCAGTTGGAGAAGTCCTTCATGGCCATGTCCTGTTTTGCCACATAAGTTTAAAATATTCATCATTTTATTAAGGACATTCTTAACTGAAACTGACATGGTTTGTTTTGTAGCAAATGTGCAGAAGGGAATCGGTGCATATAGCTACATTTTGGTGCCACTGCCTTCACGTGTGCTAAAGCCCAGGCACTTTTACCTGTCATTGCTTTTTTTCTTTTCCAAGTTCATTGAGGTGAAATTTATGTAACAAAAAATTAACCACTTCATTGGCATTTAGTGTACTCAGTATTGGCCAACCGCTACCTCCACCTTCTCCAAAATGTTTCTATCACCCCAGAGTAAGTTGCTTTATTTATTAAGCAGTTTCGCCACTGCTTTCTTCCCAACCCCTAGTAACCTTCAGTCTGCATTCTTTCTATGGACCTATCCAGAAAATGTCACACCAGTGGAATCATACTACATGTGATTTTTGTACCTAGCTTCTTTTCCTTAACGTTTTGAGGAAGCATCTTTGTACTTTATTCTTCCATAGCTGAGTAATACTCTTGAATGTGCTTAACACAATTTGTTTATCCATTCATTCATTGATGAATATTTGAGCAGCTCATCTGTTTCAGCTTTTATATAGTGTTGGTAGTTATGAATTTGTGTGAATATATGTATTTGTCTGATTGCCTGTGTTTTTAGTTTTTTGTGTGTATGTGCCTAAGAGCAGAATCAGGGTAGGCATTACACTCTCAATTAAAATGTCAACACAGTGGAAAAAAAAAAAGGTATTTTAATGTTTTGTGAAAATTAAGCTGGGCATGGTGGCACATACCTGTAATCCCAGCACTTGGGAGGCTGACACAGGAGGATTGTTGCAAGTTTGAAACTAGCCTGGGCTACACAGTGAGCTCAAGGCTGGCCTAAACTGCAGGCAAGATGCTGTCTCAAAAAGACAAAAATACAAAAAAAAAAGAAAATTTGCCTTGATGTTTTATTCCCCCTCAAAGTACCTATAGTACACTGCCTCTACCTTCAACAGAAACTGCAGACAATCTGTCTGGTAGATTCCAAAGTTGTTCAGATATTATCATGAAACTTATCATCACTCTGTTCTTGGTAGCACCGACTAGTACAGGCCAGTTCTCAAAACTGTACTGTGAAATGTGTTTGCTTACTGTAGATGAGGGAATCAATATGTAGTGAGTATAATGACGTGTCCAAGCTTACTTAATATAAGTGATAGAACTGGGTAGCAACCTCAGGTATTCTCATTTCAAGGCTGATGTTCTTACTGTTGTTTCACAGTTCTTTGGGTAAGTGAAATAGCAACGGGGTCATTTTATGAACAACAGAATATTAGCATTGGGGTAAAAGTGTTTCATGGTGTCCTTGTCATTTATTTTCAGAGACATTCTAAATCTGAAGGATATGATCAATGTGCAACTGGAAGATAATACCTCTAGCAAAAATTTTTGTAGCCAGTCTTGTCTTTCATCCTATGAAGAAAAAAGGAAACCATTTGTTACCATATGTACTAGTGGCATTTTGACCAAGTGCAGCATATGTCAGAAGACAGCTACTGTAAGTTGTAATTTTTTCAACATTTAAAGGATTCTGATTGTTCTTAAATGGCAGTTTTTGTAACATTTTGTTTTTTAAATCCTAGATTCAGTATGAAGTAAAGTATCAGAATGTGAAATATAGTCTTTGCAGTAATGCCTGCTTTTCAAAGTTTCATTCTGCTAACAACTTCATCATGAACTGTTGTGAGAATTGTGGCGTGTACTGTTACACCAGCTCTAGCCTGTTCCAGATACTTCAAAGGGATGGACAGTCTCCTTACTTTAGTAGCTCAAAGACTATTACAGCGTATGAGAAGGTACGAAGAAACATTATTTATTCATTAGTTGGGCTATGAAATGGTTCTACTCTAGGAAAATGTGTGCATGTAGTTTTTCATACCACTGAGAAGAATTTCTGCTGGTAAGTTGATGCAGATGGACTAAAAATGGTAAGAAGTGCCTTCTTGCATAAAGGTAGCAAAAATAACAATTTCAATTGGTTACTAAATCCCAAACAAAAAATGTTTTTGTATTGAATTTCATGTGTTTTGATTCTTTCCCCTAACCAGTGTGGAAATGAATCAAACATGCATTTTCTAAATCATAAAAAGAAAGAATATAATGAGAAATAACCCCGTTTTTGATGAGAGAGCGTTGGCCCTCTGTTGGTGGACCAATGTGAACACAGTTACTGGTCTAATCCTCTTTCACAAAGTAGGACTTTTACATATCTTATTCATATGATGCTGATCTTAAGTTGATCTGTATAAATTCTTTTCTTAAAAACTAGCAATGCGGAGGGGATAGCTCAGTAGAATAAGTGCTTGCCTGGCAAGCGCAAGGGCCTGAGTTCAGTCCCCTGTTCCACCAAAAAAAAAGAATCAACGGGGCTGGTGAGATGGCTCAGTGGTCTAAAGCACCTACTTAGAACAAGCTTAGCAAAGCACAGGCACCTCTTGGTTCAATCCCCCAGCACCACATGCCAGCCAGCCGCGCCCCCTGGTGGGCTGAGCTGGCCACACACACACACACACACAAATAAATAAATAAAATTAAAAAAAAAAAAAAAAAAGAATCAACAAAAACTAGCAACTGGCCAAGTGTGGTGGCACATGCCTATAACCCCAGCACTCAGGAGGATAGGCAAGGGGATCATTGTGAGTTCAAGGCCGCATAGTGAGTTCAAGGCCAGTCAACTACATAACAAGACCCTATCAAAAAAAAAGCAACTGGCCAAGTGTCGTGGCGCATGCCTATAATCCCAGCACTCTGAGAGGGTGAGATAGGAGTTTCACAAGTTCAAGCACAGCCTCAGCAATTTAGTGCTTATCAAAAGCCTGTCTCAAAGTATATAAAAGAGACAGGAATATAGCTCAGTATGAAGGCCCTGGATTAAATCCCTAATACCAAGAGAAAAAAAGAATTTGAAGCTGGGAAATCCAACAAGCCACAATTCAAATTCTGTGGTAGAATGTCCTCACCATGACAGTGTCCTGCCTTGGGAGTAGAAATGGGAAGAAAGAGGGCACAGACACCTCCCTCCAGATGTAGGAATACTATTCTTTCTGTTCTTCTCGGCTCACACTCAATAAAAAGCCCTTGTCCTCTTGTATTAGCCTATATTGAACACCAATTATCCAGCCCTGTAATGACACTTAGGTAAACCGTCTAACAAGCCCATCATAAAGCTTCTGTATGTAAGGTATGATATGACAGTAATGATGTAATAAACCTGTGTTATTAGTGAATTATAATCAAGAATTGGAAAACCATTAAAATACATAAATTGAAACAATGAGTTCGACTTTTATTGTAAAGGGTGGATTATTTATTATATACTGGTACAGTGAGCTGTCCCTGTAATTCCAGCACTTAGACTGAAACAGGAGAATCATGTGTTCAAGCCTAGACAACATAGCAAAGCCCTACCAAAAAATAACAAAAAGCTGAATTATTTGATATAATAGTAACTTTGGTCTTACACTTTGTTTTTTAATTAAGGTCCTAAATTGGCCTGGCAAGGATCGAAGTTGTAATACTCCTGCCTCTGCCACCCATACCTAGATTATAGGCATGCACCACCATGTCCTGCTTGGCCATTTCTGCTTAACAGAATATATGAAGTTTTGGTTTTCCCGTGTGAGTAACAGTTGATATGTAAATTATACCAAAACTGGGTGTGGTGATGAACGCCTGTAATCCCAGTGCTGAGGAGGCTGAGACAGGAGGATCACTACGAGTCTGACCTGCGATACCCTATACCAAATAAATAAAAGAGGCCGGGGAGATAGCTCAGTGGAATAAGCGCTTCCCTGGCAAGCCCAAAGGTCTGAGTTCAATCCCCGGTTATGGGGGGAAAAAAAGATTAAAAAATAATAATAAAATAGTAATACTTCTAATTTTTCTTTCTTGAAAAGTAAGGTTTCAGTTAATATTGTACAAACAATTAAATGCCTATATTTTGTATTCTGAGTAACTAATTGGATGATACTATGCAGTGTATTAACCTTTGTTACCCTTCTATTTTGAATTTTTTTTCTCTTTAAAATTAAAAAATGAGCTGGGCGTAGTGGCACGCCCCTATCATCCCAGCACTCAGGAGGCTGAGGCAGGAGGCTCTTGGAAGTTCCAGACCAGCCTGGGCTACAAAGAGAGGTCAAGGCTAGCCTGAACTGTGTAGTGAGACCCTGTCTCAAAAAGATCAGTCAAGGGCCAGCCAAAGAGCCAGGGAGATGGCTCAGTAGAATAAGCGCTTGCCTAGCAAGTACAAGGGCCTGAGTTCAATCCCCAGTTCCGCCAAAAAAAAAAAAAAAAAAAGCCAGCCAGATAACTCAGCAGACTAAAGTGCCTGCCTAGGCAGAGTGCAGCAGCCAGGGCTCAATCTCCGGAGTGCTGAGCTGGCCCTGCCTCTGGGGCACACTGAGACTGAGATTGAGACTGGGTGTGGCACGCACTGCAATCCCAACACTTAGGAGGCTGAAAACAGGAGAATCACTACAAGTCCAATCTACGTAGTGAGACCCTGTAGACCCTGTACTAAATACATAAAAATAAATAACTATAATGTATTCATATTAATAGAAATTTTCTGGGCATGGTAACACATGCCTGTAGTCCTAGCACTTAAGAAACTGAAACAGGAGGATAGCCATAAATTTGAGGCCAGCCTGGAGACCCTATCTCAAAACACTAAAACACTAGAAATTTGAAAATTATTCTCTGCTTTTTGCTACATCATTCCTTTGCCAGTATTCTACAGAGCCAGGGATATAGCTCAGTGCTACAGTGCCTACCTAGGAAACGCATGCTACTGAGTTCAGTTCCCAGTATCAAAAAAAAAAAAAAAAGCATTTTCTCATTTCTTTGCTTTAAAGCAGTCTGTTCCATCTTTGCTATCAGGTTATAAAAGAATAGCCTGGTGTTGTGACATACTTCTGTAATCCCAGCACTCAGGAGGCTGTGGCAGGAGGAGTACAAGGCCAGGCTATACTAAATAGCAAGATGCTGTCTCAAAAAAAAAAAAAACAAAAACAAAAAACAAAAACACAAAATGAAAAGGAAGGACCAAGGAGAGATAAGTGATTCTCCAATTTATCTTTTTCCTTTATCTACTTGCTGCTTAAAGCTTATCAAATTCGCTATAGCCTTTACTGCTTGTATCATGCTCTCTGACAGTGTATTTGTAATTTTTACCATAAAGTTAGCCCAAAAACAATCCCCATACTGTCTTATGTATATGTTAAGCATCTTTTCAGTTCGTCCTTAGCACTAGTAAAAGGCTTTCTCCAATTGAATTCCAAACTGGTTTTGAAGAAAAATTTGTAATTATTACTGTTATTGCTGTTAAATATAGCCAATGAATAATAAAATATTTTTCAGGGCCAGGGAGATAGCTCAGTAGAGTAAGCGCTTGCCTGGCAAGCTCAAGGCCCTAAGTTCAATCCCCGGTACTGCAAAAAAAAAAAAAAAAAGTAAAATACTTTTCAAATTGATTTATGGTTTTTTTAGTTGTAATCATTGCAATCTATTGTGTCTTTTTCTGGCTTTTTTTCCAGACTGGCCTTGGACTCATTATGTAGCCCAGCTAGCCTGATACTCGAGGTAAAGGCAATCCTATCTCAGCCACATGCTGGGATTACAGGCTTTCGCCACCATGCCCAGCTTTTTTTTTTTTTTTAAGGAAATATAAAAATTGGCTTTATTCTCATTATTTGTAATACTAGAACTAAAAACAGTGGTAATTAATATGCTTTTACTTTTTAATAATATATGGCATGCACCAGGAGTGTGAATATTATTTTAATCTCTAAACAGAAACCTGCCAAAACGCTTACATCTTTTCCTTACAAATCATTGAAACCGTCAGATGAAATGATTGAGATTACTAATGACTTGGGGAAGACAGAGGTTTTCTGCTCTGTTAATTGTTTTTCTTCATATGGCAAAGCTAAGATGGATTCTTCTTCAGGTAATGTTTTTCTGCCACTTTATAGTTTTACTAGCAATTCAATATAAATATTTTGTTCTTTTTTATAACCTTGATTCATTTCCAACCTAAACTAGTTTATAAGGCAAAATAGTCTAAAACATGTTGCAAAGAACTATTTTCTAGTTTCTTGTTTGTTTCTTGTGATAGCACTGGAACTGAACCCAAGGGCACCCTACTACTGAGCTATAGCCCTAGTCCTTTTTATTTTGAACAGAATCTCACTAAGTTGCCCAGGCTAGCCTTGATCCTGTGATCTTCCTGTATCATCCTCTTCAGTGCTGGGATTATGGGCTTGAGTCACCAGGAGTGACATTTCCTAATATTTTTTTGTGTAAAAAGAAGGCTACTGTACCAGAGATTGAATATTTATTTGTAAATATTGTTGTATTTGGATTGATACAAACCCTCTTTATTTTAAGCCAGGATTAGCCAGACATGGTAGTACAAACCTGTATGGGAGGCCTAGGTGGGAAAATTGCCATCCTGGTCTACACAGTGAGTTAAAATCCAACGTGAACTATATATTAAGCCCTATCTCAAAATAACTTTTTTTTAAAAAAAAAAAAACATATATATGAGAAAAAGTAAGGAATATCTGTATTTACATCCTTTAGTAAATGAATATATTTACATACATTTGTATATTTACAAATGTGTGTATTCTTGATTCATAGGAGTCTATCAATATTGTATTTGTTAGGGCTGGCCAGATACCTCAGTGGACTAAAGCATCTGCTTAGGCAGAGCACAGTGGCCAGGGTTCGATCCCCAGCATGCCAGGCCGGCCCCACCCCTGGGGCGCACTGAGATGGGTGATTGAGACTGGGCGCAGTGGCACACACCTGTAATCCCAGTGCTTGGGAGGCTGAAAGTAGGAGGATCACTACAAGTCCAAT
>NW_004524706.1:2874494-2879731 GCF_000260255.1 Octodon degus
ATTAGTTTATTAAATACATTTCTGGTAAGAATAGTTCTCCCCCCCCCTTTGGTAGAACTGGGGATTGAACTCAGGGCCTTGCACTTGCCAGGGAAGCACTTATTCCACTGAGCCATCTCCCCGGCCCCAAGAATAGAATCTTAGCCAGGTGTGGTCACATATCCTGTAATCCCAGAACTTTGGGAAACTGATGCAGGAGGCTCACAAATTCAGACCCAGCCTGGACAACTTTCCAATTTAGCAAAACCCTGTCTTAAAAATAAAGATTAAGAGGCTTGAAGCTGGGCATGGTGGCTGACACCTGTAATCCCTGCGTGTAAGAGGCTGAAGCAAGGGGATCACCACCAATTCAAGGCCATCCTGGGCTGCTTAGTAAGCTTGAGGCCACTAAACTATAGTAAGATCCTGTCTCAAAGCAAAACAAAATAATAATTTTTTTTAAAAAAGGGTTAAGGATGTAGCCCTAGCAAAACTTACTATAGTTCCTAACAATACTAAGATATTTTGTATTTGCACTGTTCCTTGAAACATCTTTGGCTTTTTTATATGGTGGGGGTTTGGTTTTTTTGTGGAACTGGGGATCCAGCTCTGGGATTTATGCATCCAGATAAGCACTCTAGCTACATCCTTAGCCCAGAATACTTGTCAAACATTGCTTTCTGATTGATTGATTGATTGACTGATTCTGCCCAAATTATAAGAATATTTTTATTTTTACCAGTAAATGTTTCCACAATGCACAGTATTTCGATGGAGCACCTTTCTCCAAAGAAAGATTTAATTCCAGTCATAAGCAATATAATGTCATTAGCAGATAATGATGCTGCCCTGCCCATCATGAACACAGAGATCTTGCAAGGTAAAAGCTGGTGTGCAGACATTTGACATAGAAACAGTCTTGTCATGCTTACTGAATTTGTTTGTTACATTTTGGGTTTGTTTCCTGATAGGGGATAAGTCATTACTGTTTATGAGGCTATTTTGTAGATGATGGTATGAAATCTTGAATTATGCTTCTGTTTATTTTAACAGGTACAGTTTCTTCAGTACCAGCAAATGTCATTACAGATGTAAGTTTTATCCTAATTGTTTTGGGTACATACGTGAATGTGTTTATAAGAATGTTTACACACGTCTTATTAGTCATATTGTTTTCTTTGGGAGGTTATATTTATTAAACAGCTCTAGGCATCCAAACAATAAAAACTATGTTAAAATTATATACCAGAAGGACTTTTTAAAGATTTAATGCTACATCTACATTGCAGATTAGTTACAAGTAATGGTTAGTCAAAAAGCAAAAAGGTTAAAAAAATTTATTTAACTGTGTTACTAGAATAGATGCTTGCTGGGGAGATGGCTCAGTGGAATAAGTGCTTCCCTGGCAAGCACAAGGGTCTGAGTTCAATCCCCGGTTCTGAAAAAAAAAAAAAAAACAAAACAGAGTGAGCATGCTGCCTAATCTGAAAATCTGAAACCTAAAGTGCTCCAAAATAGAATAGATGCTTGATGTTTTGACTCTTGGAAAACTGCTAAAACCAGAGTTATTTTATCATTTTACCTACAGATCCCAAAGAGTTCACCCAGGGACCCCGGCAGTGGTGCTGTTAGCGGGGTGGAACAACCAAGCCCCTTGCCGTCCCCTCCAGTACTGGGTCCGTGCACAGCTGATGCCAGCATAGAAGTGCAGAAAGGGGAAGCGCTAAGCCCGGATCCTGCGTGCAGCGTGAAAGTGAGTAATGGACTCTCTCATACAAAATTCACATCGAAAGTGCACAGAGTTAAAGATAGGCCACAGAGCATTAGAAAATCTTGGTGTTCAAATCGTCAGCGCATAAATATAAATAAAAAAGATGTAACATTTTGTTATTCCTGCCAGTTGTTCTGCCAAAAAAGTTTTGGCTGTGGAGGAGAGTCATTTCCAACCCAAGGAACTTCGAACTGGAAAAAAATGCTGGAAAAATTCAGAAAGCATGAAAAAAGTGAAATGCATTTGAAGTCCTTGCAGTTTTGGAAGAAATACCAGTTTTGTACTGAAGCTGTCAGTGATAATTTATCTAATCATCCAAAGCAGATTGAGGAGCAAAAACAGTACCTAAAACTTATAGTTGAAAATATTTTGTTTCTTGGAAAACAGTGTTTACCCTTAAGGGGCAATGACCATTCTGTTTCTTCTGTGAATAAAGGCAACTTTTTAGAATTGTTAGAAATGAGAGCGAAAGACAAAGGAGAAGAAATATATCAACTTACGAATTCACAAGTTGATTTCTATAATAGTACACAAATCCAAGCTGATATTTTTCAAGTAATAAAGATGGAAATGTTGCAGGATATTGTGAATGAGGTCAATGCCTCCTCAGCTTTTTCAATTATATGTGATGAGATAACTGGTAATGCCACCAAAGAACAGCTTTCAGTTTGTGTAAGATACCCACAGAAAACATCCAAGGCTATTGTAATTAAGGAAAGATTCTTGGGGTTTGTTGATAATGAAGAGAAGACTGGGACCCACTTACACAGCAGTATCAGAACTTATCTGCAGCAAATTGGAGTTGATTTTAATACAATTTGTGGCCAGGCCTATGACAGTACTGTCAACTTGAGGGTCAAATTTAATAAAATTGCAGCAGAATTCAAGAAGGAAGAGCCAAGAGCTCTGTATCTACATTGTTATGCACATTTTTTTGATTTAGCAGTAATTAGGTTTTGCAAAGAAATAAAAGAACTCCGAGGTGCTCTAAATACCCTAAGTTCTTTGTTCAATACTATTTATGTGTCTGAAGAAATGCTGGCAAAATTTCAAGACATTTGTAAGCTAAGTCAAAACAAAACATGCAGTAAACATACATCACAGTCGTGCTGGATAGTCCATGACCGGACATTGCTGTCTGTGATTGAGAAGCTTCCAGAAATCATTGAAACACTGGAGGTTGTGTCAGGCCATTCTTCAGACACAAGTTTGGCTGATGAATTGAATGATTTGTTAACACTGGTTTGCAAATTTGAGTTTATTTTTTGTTTAAAATTCCTTTATCGAGTGCTAAGTGTTACAGGAATTCTTTCCAAAGAGCTTCAAAGTGAAACCATAGACATTTTTTCTTTGTCTTCAAAAATAGAAGCCATTTTGGAATGTTTATCATCTGAAAAAAATGATGTATATTTCAAAACTCTCTGGGATGGAGCACAAGACATATGTAGAAAAATTATCAGTGAAGGTTTTGAAGTTGAAAAGCCTACCCTCCAAAAAAGAAGAAAAATTCAGAAAACAGATGCTGACAATTCAGAGAATATGTTTTTTCCTACTTCAACAGAAGAACAATATAAAATTAATGTTTATTACCAAGGATTGGATATTATATTACAGAATTTAAAATTGTATTTTTCAGAGTTTGATTATTGCAAAATGAAGCAAATTTCAGAGCTATTACTTAAATGGAATGAACCATTAAATGAAACAACAGCCAAACATGTTCAAGAATTTTATAAACTTGATGCAGATATTATCCCTGAACTTAGATTTTATCGGCACTATGCAAAACTCAACTTTGTCATAGATAATGCTTCCATCAATTTCCTTACTCTTGGCTATCTATTTATTCAGCATGGTCTTCACAACAATATTCCTTGTATCTCAAAGCTATTACATATTGCTTTGTCTTGGCCAGTTACATCAGCAAGTAGTGCAAACTTGTTTTCTACACTGCCTCGTCTTAAAACATACTTATTTCATACTATGGGACAAGAGAAGCTTAGTGGCCTGGCCCTAATGGCTATTGAGCAGGAACTGGTAAACAAATTGATGGAGCCTGAAAGACTCAGTGGAATAATAGAGAAGTTTATCAGTCGAATGTAAGAAATACAGTACCTACTAATTGGAATTTATGTAACACAATTTTATCTGCTTGTAATACTGGTTTTTGTTTCTGTTTTGATTTGCTTTTTCTTTTCTTTTCACTTGTTTCTTTGAGATGTGGTAATTGTTTTTGCTCACAGCTGGATGGGAACTTGTGAGCTCCTTTCTCAACCCCCCAAGTAGCCAGGACTCGGGCATGGCAGTGTGTGCAGCCTGGAATCCTAGTTTTCTTTTGTTAGTGATCTTCCTGTTTTCAGCCGCCCCAGCGCTGGGATTACGGGCATGCGCCACTGTGCCTGGTCTCAGCGCGCCTGGGGGTGGGACCAGCGTGGCATGTGGTGCCCAGGATCAAACCCCAGTCCTTGTGCTCCCTTCAGAGGCTCTTCTTCCACTGAGCTATCTCACTGGTCCTTGGAATCCTAGTTTTCATTTCAAAATAATGTCTCTCTTTTATGAAAAGAAAATTTGTTTCAAAAGAATATGTAGTATATTCACATTCAAAAGACAACAATATACAATATATTTCCTTCTTTTTGAAGTTCCTCCTTCCTAAAGTTTTATCAGGTCCTTAAATATCTTGTTAGAGATATTTTCCATAGATGGTACTATACAGTGTACACTAATCTTCGGCTTGTACTTTCTACGTAATATTTTTGAGATTGTCTTATGTCAATAAATGATTATTTTTTTACAATTACAGAATGTTGTAGTGTATAAATATACAATAATATACCTTGTGTGCAAGTCATTTGTACATAATAAATTGCTGTAAAATATAAAATTAGAGCTCCTAGGTCAGAAGGCTTGTGCTTTTTTTTAAGTAAGATCTTACTATGGTTCCCATGCTGGCCTCATACTCACGATGCTTCTACTTTAACCTCCCAAATAGCTAGGATTATGGATATGTGTTGTTGTACCTATTTTGTGCATTTTAATTTTTGGCAGATCCTGGAAAATAGCTTTCTACAAAGATTGTGTCAATTTATGGTCCTACTAACAGTATACATGTATCCCTGTTTCTTCAGTTCTGTGTGTGTGTGTGTGTGTGTGTGTGTGTGTGTGTGTGTGTGTAAGCAGGATCTCACTGCAGAGTTCAGGCTGGACTTGAACTCAGAACAGTTATTCTCCCACAACCACCTGAGAACTAAGATTACAAGTATGCATGACCAGGCCTGGCTCTTTCAATCTGTATAAGCAAAGTTAATCAAATGTTTGGAGTCTTTGTCAGTTTGTTAGTTGAAACGGTATCTATTTTCAGTAGAATCTTCCTTCAAGAATAAGGTTAAATGCCAGGGAGATGTTTCAGTGGAATAAGCCCTTCCACGGCAAGCGCAAGGGCCTGAGTTCAATCCCTAGTTCCGCAAAAATAAATAAATAAATAAAT
>NW_004524706.1:2880377-2882430 GCF_000260255.1 Octodon degus
CCACGCCCAGTCTCAATTGCCGTCTCAGTGTGCCCTGAGAGCGGGGCCAGCACGGCAGGCCCGATCTTTTGTATTTTTGAGGAATATTTTTCTGCACCTTTCTCCAGCAGTTTTCTTAATTTGTAATTTTTCTACGAAGAGGATTGATTTCATTGATTTCATTTGTTTCAAAGGTATTTGTTTAGAGTTATAAAAAGTATTCTTAATTTGTTTAGTACACTTTTTTGTCTTTTCACATTTTGTGGACTAAAAATAATAATATCATTATCATTAAATAAATAATTCTATATATAATATATAGTCTACTGAGTTTGGTTGGTTGTTTTATTTTGTTTTGTCTTTTTGAAATGGGGTTCACTATGTAGTTGAGGCTGGCCTCACCCAACCACCTATCCTTAGGATATCAATTTGGAAGATCTGTTCTAGCATATTTAACCTAGAAGATGTGGAGTTGAAGGCTAAATACACCTTCCACTTTAGGCCTTAGATGTGTCATTATTTCTAGTCCTCACATAAGTATCTCTGTGGTCCACAGTGTTTCCATTATTCTGCCTTTTCTCCTATTACATTGATTTCTATTTTCAAAAACAGAACACAAGCTATAGTAATGGCTGCTTAGTGAATATATTTTTCATTCTTTTGGAATTAATGTGCTGAGGACGATGAACTTACCTATGAAATCAGCTTTGGCTGTAAATTTGAGGGTTTGTTTGTTTGTTTGTTTGTTTTTTATGAGTTTGGTTTTGTTCAGTGTATAGTTTAGGCTGGGCCTGAACACATAGGTAGCCCACGCTGGCCTCAAACGCACAGAGATCCTCCTGCCTTAGCCTACTGGTGCTGGAATTACAGGCATGCATTGCCACAGCTAGCTACCAATGTGGGGTTTGGGGGGGTTCTTTAATTTTTAGTCATTTTTTTTTGTGATCTCAGGCTTTTCATAGAATGAGTTAATATTGTTTTTAAGTCCATACAGACTTAGACCTGAAAAAGAAAACTACATTGAGGTAGCAGATATCTTTGAGAACACACTAAGTAACCTAATACTTTTCTCTGTATTTTACATGTGTTCATTTATTTTTTTTTAATTTTATTTATTTGTGTGTGTGTGTGTGTGTGTGTGTGGCCAGCTCAGCCCACCAAGGGGCGGGGCTGGCTGGCATGTGGTGCTGGAGGATTGAACCGCGGTCCCTGGGCTCTGCTAAGCTTATTCTAAGTAGGTGCTTTAGACCACTGAGCCATCTCACCAGCCCCTACATGTGTTCATTTAGTGTTCACAAAAGCCTGTCTTACAATGGAAACTAAGAAACATGAATCATACAACTGTTACAAGGTCAAAGTAGGATTTGAAAACATGAGATCTGGGCTGGGGATGTAGTTCAGTGGTAGGAAAGCTTGCTTACTGTCTTCACTACCTTTCTGTCATTATTGAGACAAAATACCAAATACCCAGAGTTAGAGGGGAAAATGTTTATTTAGCTCATAATTTGCAGGCGTCTATAATCAGTTGGCTCCGTGGCAGAGGGGCAGTGCTCATGGTGGTGGAAGGCAGCAGTCAGCCAGGGCCAAAAAGGGAGGAGCACACCTTTTCCTCCCTTCACTGTGTGCAGCTACCTGCCCCAGGGCAGGTGTACGCTCACACCCCCACTCCTGGCACTAGACGACGAGCTGGAGTCAGCTGCCTCTGGAAAGCCCATGCCTCATAACCACATCAGGCTTGCAGGGGACAGACTAACATTTACAGTCCATAAGACCCTGGTTTGTTTCCCAGTGTATGGGGGTCGGGGGGATGGCTCTAAGGTGCGTCTTTTCAATCCTCATTCTCTGCAACTTCATAAACTACTGTTTCAAATTTAGTATCCCTAAATAATGAAGATATTAACTACCAGAAATATACTAAAGCAAAAAGGATACCACAGATATCTGTATCATATTTTAATCTCCCCAAATCCCTCCATAGGTACAGCAGCTAGAATAGTTGAAGCAGAAACTGATCCTCAGCATCTAGAACAGATCTTGGTGACTGATACCCCACAACCCCAAAATATAATCAGAT
>NW_004524706.1:2883445-2884480 GCF_000260255.1 Octodon degus
AGACCCTGTACTAAATACATTTTTAAAAAAACAAACCTAAGAGTAGATGATAGCTGGGCATGTTGTTGCATTCTTATAATCCCAGCAGTCTGGGAGGCTGAGGCAAGAAAGTCACAAGTTTGAACCCAACCTGGGCAATTCAGTGACTTAGCAAAACCTTTTCTCAAACCTAAAGCTTGGGACTGTAGCTTAGTGGGAAGGCCATGGTTTCAGTCCCCATTACTGAAGAAAAAGTTGTTTTGTTTTGTTTTTTGACGGAACCGGGGATTGAACTCGGGCCCTTGCGCTTGCCAGGGAAGCGCTTATTCCACTGAGCCATCTCCCCGGCCCCTGAAGAAAAAGTTTTGATGACAAGGAAATATTACTTTGGGAACCAAGTAACCTAAGGACTGGTAAGTTGAATTGCTTTTCTTTACACAGGGTCTCACTAGCCCAAGTTCACTCAAACTATGATCTTGCCTTAGCCTTGTGGGTGCTGGGCTTGCAGGTAGGTGTGTCACCATGCCCAGTGATGACTACTTTTGTACTTTTGCATGGTGCTGCGGTATGTCAGGAGACACTGAAGAGGCCAGAATTAGTAAAATTTGTAAGTTTATTCTGAAATGGTTGACTTCTCCTGTGAGTGCAATTTAGACTTCACCCAGAAGGGCTCATTGCTCACTGGTGCTGGTGTCCATTAGGAAGTGAGCCGTGTCTGGGTGTCTACATATGAGCAGCCATTGATGATCTACACTTAGATCCATTATTCAGGGGCTGATATTTCAGTTTTATCATTTTTGTCTTCCCTGGATTACTGAAATGAAGTTACTTAGAATTTCATATCCAGTTTTGATTTTCTAATATAAAAGCCACAAACTATTATTAACTCATGGGACACTGTTGAAATGACCCCTACCTGTGGAGTCTACTAAAGTGTGAGATTCAGATAACTGATCAGAGAGGTATTAATGTACATGGTAAAGAATCACAACAGTACTGGGGAGATAGCTTGACAGCCTAAGCATCTGTCTGGCAAGAGCAAGGACCTGGATTCAA
>NW_004524706.1:2885825-2888116 GCF_000260255.1 Octodon degus
AAGTAGGTGCTTTAGACCACTGAGCCATCTCACCAGCCCCTGATTTGTCTTTTTGAGACAGGATCTAGCTATGCAGTTCAGGCTGTCCTTGAGCTCATTTTGTAGCCTAGGCTGGTCTTGAATTCACAATGATGGGGCCCAGGACCTTGACACTGGGTTGCAACCGCAACCCTGCTTTTTTCTTTGTTTTGAGACAAGGTTGCCCAAGCAGTGTTCAACCTTCAGAACTTCCTGCCTCAGCCTCCAAGAGAGCTGGGATTGCAGGTATGTGCCACCATGCCTAGATACCTCCATTTTAAACTAAAAGTTGGAGAATAGAATTGAAAGCAATAGATATGTTTTTTAGATGCATTAAATGAGCTGGATGTGGTAGCAGACACCCAGGCATCTTACTCAAAACCTTAAGCCTAACATTGTGCAGCTATCTTGCCTACAACCATAAATGCAATATCATTCTCCAAAATCAGCAATTCCAGAATTTTTCAAAAGTCTGAATCTCTTCTGAGACTCAAGGCAAACTCAACTGTGAACCTCTGTAAAAATAAAAAACACAATCCTGAGGTACAATGGACAGGGTAAACATTCCCATTTCAAAGGGAAGGAATCTGGTGAGAACAAAACAGGACCAAAACCCAGCAGCACAAACGTTCAGTCCTGTAGCTATGTATCTGACATCCAGGGTACAGGGCTGTGCGATATAAGTTCCAAAGGCCTTGGGTGACTTTACCTCTGCCCTGCAGGTTGCGGCTCCTGTGGCCTCTCCTGGGCTGGCTTCACTCATAGCCTGCAGCTTTCCTTGGCAGATGTTCCTTGTTCCTGGCACCCCTGCTTCCTGAGGCCTCCGCTGCACCTTTGGCTTCATGCACTTCCCCATCAGGGTTCCTTGCTTGCTCTCTCAAGTCCTTTTAAATCTGGATGGAAGCTTCTCTGACCCCTCAACTTTTGCATTCTACATACCAGTAAAACTAGCATTATGTGCATGACAAAATTTACCAATTAGATGTAACATCTAATAAAAGAACAATTACAACAGTACTGTACTGGGTCAGGGAGATAGCTCAGTGGCATAGGTGCCTGCCTGGCAAGCACAGGGTCCTGAGTTCTATTCCCAGTACCAAAAAAAAAAAGTATTATACTAAAAATTACATAAAACTTTGTTTTTGGAATTTTCCATTTAGTATTATTGGGCTATAGTTGAGCTCAGGTGACAAATCATAGGAAGTGGAAGTGAAAGTGGAGATAAAGGAAATTACTGTGTTGTGTGACTCCATGCTTATGAAATATTAACCATAAGCAAATCAAAAGAGACCAAAAGCAGATTAGTGGCTGCTCAGCATTGAGGCAGGACTACTGCAGAGGGACAGATGCAAGTTTATTTTGGAAGCAGGACTACTGGAGTCTGAACCCAGGACCTTCATACTAAACTATATCCACAGCCCTTTTTTTATTTTGGTACAGTCTCAGTAAATTTCCCAAGCAGGATTCAAAATTGTGATCATCTTGCCCCACCTGCTAGGATTACAGGTGTGTGAATTATATCTCAATTTTAAAATATCTTCAAGCAGGGAAAATTAATAATGAGAAATTTACACAAATACATGCTACTGAAACTGCAAAAGGAAAAAAATGAAAAAAAAAGTAGAAAGAGATGACCATAACAGAAATAACAAATAGATTAATCTCTTATAGTAGGAATAAGCTATCTACATCAAACAGTTGGAATAAACTAAATGGCTACAGACAGCTTTATTTCTAGTGCAAAATTTCATCCAAAAGTGGGGATGATAGATACTTTAAAGATTATTTGTAGATTCCATATTTGCCCATTCAAATGTATTCTAAAATGTATTAATAAAACTCACAAGTCGGCACTCAAGGATTTTTGCTGGTATTGATAGGGTTGTAAACCTGTGAAGATCCGCTTGCCCCCAGCTTACACCAAACAAGAAGGTGCTCTACCTTCATGTCCCTCATATGGAGGTGACCAGGCACCAAAAATTGTAGGAGGCAGGGCAGTGTTCAGGAAGTTCTGGCTCTGAAAGCTGTCGCAGGGGATAGGTTTGAATCCCAACTTTTTTGTAATTGTTAAGTACTTTGTAAAATTTTTTTTAAATGGAATATACCAAGATGAATTACTTTTAGCAGTTGAATTTGTAATCTTAAATTCACAATGGATTTATTTCTCATAGGTTATGATTTTCTGAGCAGTGTTTGTTAATCCTCTAAGAATTTAGATGGGGCCAGGGAGATGGCTCAGTAGAGTAAGTGCTTGCCTAGCAAGTGCAAGGGCC
>NW_004524706.1:2889431-2890952 GCF_000260255.1 Octodon degus
TCACTACATAGTACTTTTACAATTTCATATAAAAAACCAGTATATGGTATAACTTATGTTTGTTTTTGCCCTCTTCATATAATGTTTTTGAGATTCATACTGCATGGATAATTTGTTCCTTTTGTATTGCTGTTTTACTGAATAGATGATAGGTAGTATCGTAGTTTGGGGTTTTGCAAGGGAAACAATACAATTCAGGACATATTGGATTATTTTATAATGAATCACCCGAAGAATCATATACATAGAGGGCAGAAAATCTGTCCACATACTAAAAACCAAAGAATCCAGCTGAGGGACTGGATCCTAACATCCTGCATGAGTCTAGCTGAAGACCTGGTGCTTATAATAGTGCCACAAGTCCAACTGGAGGCCTAGAGCCCATGACAGTACTCCATGCAGGCTTGCTGCACGGATCTGCCCTGGGAAGGTCTGTGGCAGTGGGACAAAGGATCTGTACTAGCAGGCTGAGGGATCTGAACTGAGCCAGGAAGCAAGGCTCAAGGTAAGAGCTCATGAGAAAAGCACCACAGCCATCCTCAGCAACAGTGATGTTCTGAGCTGCTTCAAGGATGAGGAAAGCCAAGTTCCCATCAGGAAAGCCAACGTGACAAGCTTCTCCAGGAGACTGAGAGGGCAGTGCACCATCTTCCCCTCCAGAGCAAGGAAACGATGTTCAAGAGAGGACCACAGCTCTCCAGAGTGAACCATGGCCATCCTCAGCAACAGTGAGGTCCTGAGTTCCTCCTCCAATGAGAACAGCCAAGGTCATCAGGAAAGCCAGCATGGCAAGGTCCTCCAGCAGAATAGCTCAGGGGAACCAGCAGCTGCCAACAGCTTCCTTTTCCAGTTCTGCCTCTTTCACTCCTGGCAACAATCCTCAGGTGAGCCTTCCACACTCAGCACCATGCTAGTGCAGTTCAGCTGAGTGTAGCAAGCTGAGCACCAGTCGGCAATCCACCACAGGTAGGTATATTGATTGATTGATTGATTTGGTTGTGCCAGGGATATGGTGATGCCACCCATGGATTTGACATATCACATGAGGTATGGAAAGTCAGGAAAGGTGAAATGTGAACCCAATAATGTAAATTTAAAAAATAAAATTACTAAATAGCATACCACTAAAAGCTTTTTTTTTTTCTGATGACTGACTTCTCATAGTAGAATAAAGATTGTTATTATAATAGTAAAGTACATAGGCTTAGAAGATTGCATACCAAACCCAAATGCAGCTGCTCACCAAATGACAAGCCAGTTAAGCCAAAAGACAAGGTGTTAAGGCAAGCAAGATGACTATTCAAAAAGCTGGCTAGATGAGAGTGGAGGACACAAAGTCACAAAAGTCCATCTTTCCAGGAGGCTGATACTGGATCTAAGACTGGCAGTTATACCGGTAGTTGATTGCTATTCCTAGACTAATGGGTGCCTTCTCACACTGGGAGATGAGTAGTCACAGGCTGAGGGAGCCTTCTCAGTGGATGGGCTGGATGGTGAGCAGTGATGCTAGCCCCCCTGATC
>NW_004524706.1:2895857-2897404 GCF_000260255.1 Octodon degus
AGTTCTGCTTTGTTTTGAATCTTTATTAGTAAAATACAAAATATTTAGAATTGTTACATCTTTTTTATTGACTGAATTGTGTGATTGTACATGTTACAACTCTCATAATGCATTTTTAGTTTGTTCGTTTGTTTGTTTCCCTTAAAGAAATCCATATGAGGGCAGGGAGATGGCTCAGTAGCATAAGCATTTGCGTGGCAAGTACAAGGGCCTGAGTTCAATCCCTAGTTCCAGAAAAAAAAAAAAAAGAAAGAAAGAAATCCATATGAAAAAGCCAAAAGCTGGGCGTGGTGACTCATGCCTGTGTTTCCAGCACTAGGAAGGCTGAGGCAGGAATTCATTTCAAATTTGAGACCAGCCTGGGCTTCAAAGTGAGCTCAAGACCAGCCTGAACTACTGCATAGCCAGACCCTGTCTCAAAAAGAAAAGAAAAAGCTGGGCGTGGTTGGTGCACTTCTCTAAGTCCTGAGCTCTGAAATGCTGAGGCGAAGGATTGCTTAGCAACTTAGCAAGAACATGTCTCAAAACGTAAAATAGCTGAGACCGCGGAGGTGGCTAGGAGCTAAGGCGGAGTTTGGCCCCGGTGAGCTCGTGGCAGTGTGTGGTGTTTGTTTCCCCGCGTCATGTCGCTGGCCTGAGAGGGGCCTTGAACAGCTCGCTGAAGTGTGACAAGTGGCAAAGCCTGGACACCCATTTGCTTGGTTTCAGGCGGCGGCCGGAGCTGCTCGACGTCTTCTCTGTTCTACCTGGTGACCGAGTAACAGCTCCTGTGGAATTTCACTTCATCAGCTGACCTTGGGGTCAGGGGGACATCGTTTGCGATGGTTCCTGGGTGCAGGAAGCACCATGACCTGCGCTGCTGTCTTGGATCCTGGGTTTGTGGGATGCACTGTGGGAGCCAGTTGCACATGGGCTGCTGCGTCAAGGCTGACACCAGGTACTTGGCGCCACCTTACCTTACCCAGGTTGTGGCAGTGGCTAAGGTGTGTGGAACTGCTAGTGAGTCCCCTTCAGTGAAGAGCCTCCACTTGCTTGTTGCCGATAAAGATTTTTCCTTTAAAGCTGGCCAGTGGATTGATTTCTTCATCCCAGGAGTCTCTGTGGTTGGTGGGTTTTCAATGTGCTCCAGCCCCAGACTGCTAGAACAAGAGAGAACGATAGAGCTGGTGGTGAAGTACACAAATCACCCTCCTTTGCTCTGGGTTCACAGTGAGTGTACACTGAACTCTGAAGTGGCTGTGAGAGTGCGTGGAGAGTTCTTCTTTGACCCTCAGCCCCCAGATGCCCCCAGAAACCTTGTGTTGATTGCAGGAGGAGTCGGAATTAACCCCCTGCTTTCCATCCTGCGGTACTCGGCAGATCTTCACCGAGAGCGGGCAAACAAAAGAAGTGGATATGAGATAGGAACAATAAAACTATTCTACAGTGCAAAGAACACTAGCGAACTCTTGTTTAAGAAAAATATCCTCAATTTAGTAAGTGAATTTCCTGAGAAGATTGCATGCAGTTTGCACATCACAAAACAGACTACACAAATCAGTGCAGAA
>NW_004524706.1:2899159-2909333 GCF_000260255.1 Octodon degus
CTAAAAGAGTCCAGTAGCCCATAATAGTATTGGGTCTTCTGCTTGGCTGGCAATGTCAGAAATTGTTGACCTGAGTCCCCTACAGCTCAACATAACACCATGGCTTTACTTCTTATACTTTGTTTTAGCTTTTCTTTTTTAAACTGCCTCCATTCAGTTTGTAAAAGGATAAATCCCGGATGGAGCCGCTACTGCCCACCTCAAGCTCCAAGGCTGAGGAAAGTCTTTGTTCCACTCTCTGGGATCTTCCTACTAGCCATGACAATTTCTTATTCATTCCCCCAAGGAAGCTGTGAAATGACTCTTGTATCCCCTTTCTTCTGTAACATAATAGCCCTTCTGAGATAAAATGACAACCCGGCTTCCCACTCCCTGCCTCATAAGCCTGCTCTGGATCCCTGGGCTCCAGCACTTCCTCTCTGGTGAAGGTGTGGCTCCTGTGTGCAGACTTGGCCTCTGCTGAGTCTTGAAAAGTCGGCTGTCTTCAGCTTTTCCATTTGCCTGGTGACCTGCCCTGTGGATCGTCTCACAGCATCAAGTGAGAAGTGACTCCCCCAGGGTCCGCTTGGACGTGCACTCTGAATAGGAAGACACCGAGGTGTGCTGGGCCTTGATCCCTCTGTGCGGGCAACACTGCGCATGTGCTGGAACAGAGACACGGTATGAAACTGAGCTGTTCATCTGATGGTTTCACTGGAGCTTTTGAGAATAGAAGAGCCAAGCCAGGGAAGCAACACGCTCTACAGCTCAAAAGTGAGAACACCCGAGTCAGGAAAGAGCCCAGAATAAATGGGAGACTTGGGAGTTGAGTGGCAAAGGATGGTTTCTGGGGCTTGCACTGCTTTGCTAAGGAGCCAGACCTGAGAGGAGCCAGGCAGGAAGTGACCTCTCTGGACCCCTCCTGCCAGCTGCTCTGGGTCCTCGGTTCAGAGGCTGCCTCTGTGAGGAAGTGAACAGCAGAAGCAGGATTTGCTTGTGGTCTCCATGTTCATATAGGGCCCATTCCATGGCTTAAACTCACTGCCTTCTCTTCCGTCCTTTCCTTTGCCCCAGGCCAGCTATCTACCTTCCCTCATCTAGATGTTCCTGGCTTTCCCTGCTCCATCTTTGCCCCATTAACCGATTTATCTTCCTGCCAGAGCTGTATCTCTAAATGTCCAATAAAATCTGAACAGGTCACTCCACTGCTGAAAATTCTTTAATACCTACCCTCTTCCGATAAGGATAAAATCAAAACCCCTTTTCACTTTATGCCCAGGACAGTTTCCATCTGGACTCTGCCTGCTCCTGCAGCCCCACTGCAACTCCCTTCTTCCTGGGTTCTTGCATCCCTGAGCTGAGAGAAGTTTCAGAATTAATCTCACTGCAATTACTTGAGCCCCTCAACAACACCCCCCAATGTGAGTGGAAGCTGTCCAAGACTGTCTTCACACTACATATTTCTCAATTCTAACAGCATATTACATTATAATTTCATAATTGTTTGCTTGCTTATTTCCGTTCTAAACCCCTTAGACAGTGTGTCTGGGGTGGGCATGGGGTGACGGTTATGCTTCATTATTTCATCTTGACTGTGTGGAGGCACCAAGGGGATCAGTAAGGCACAGCACTCTTCTGTATCTGGGAGGTCCCTGCGCCTCTGTTGTTCCCCAGCTGAGCTTCTTGGCTGCCATAAGCTAAGCGACTGCTCAACGTGATGTTCCTCCCTTGGGACCCGCTGACCATGGGCCGAGTCACCTCAAAGCCAGGTGTCAGGTAAACCTTAAATTGAACCTCTCCTCTTTTAGACTGTAGGTGTCAGATATAGTCCAGCTGTGGGAAAGCTGGATAATACAAGGGGAGTCTGTATTATTACGATATTATTTTTAATTGCCATTTTAATTATTTTCAGTGTAGTGCAGTAATTACATTGACAGTGTTGTACAGCAGTCACTACTAGGGCTGGGGACAGAGCTCAGCAGCAAAGCGCCTGCCTACCAAGCTCGACGTCCTCAATTCGATTCCCAGTACCAAAAACATAAAATACAAAGCAATCACTGCTATTTTTTTATCTCTCCAAATGAAACTCCTTATTTTCACCCCTAGTGAAACCCTCCAAATGAAACTCCCTTTCCACCCCAAGTAATCCTCACTTTTTGACCCTATAAATTTGCCTATCCTAAGTATTTTACATAACTATGTGATACTTATTATTCTGTGCCCCGCTTATTTCACTTTATATAATGTTTTCAAAGTTCATCCCATATCAAAACTTTCTTTTTCTTTTTCTTTTTCTCTTTTTGAGACAAGGTCTCCCTATGCAGCTCAGGCTGGCCTTGTAGCTCAGATTGGTCTTGAATTCTCAGCAATTCTCCTGCCTCAGCCTCCCCTAGGATTACAGGCATGCACCGTCCTCCCTGGATATACAGACGTTTTAGAGCCCTTACAATTATCCCAAAGGGCCAACAAGATAGTTCAGCAGACTAAGCAGCTGCTTAGGCAAGTGCAGGGACCAGGTTTGATCCCTGATCCCCAACACCACGTGCCGCGCCAGCTCTGCTCCCAGGCGTGATGAGCCCGAGACTGGGCATGGTGGTGCATGCCTATGATCCCAGTGCCAGGGAGGCTGAGATAGGAGGATCACTATGAACCTGAACTGCTCATCGTGAGATCCTGTACCAAATACATTTAAAAGAAAACTGTACCCCCAACCTTAAAACCTTTATATACCCAGTCCCCAGTGTAGATATTTGCTGATATCACTCCAATGGCAGCCTGCCTATAGGTGGAATAAATTTTATATTTCCCACAGCTTCAGTCCCTGGGTGGTTCCTCATGCATTACAAGACCTTATTACAAGAGACCCTGTCTCAGAACACACACAAAAATGTATGTGTGAGTCCCTATTTTCACCTATTTTGTTTAAGTTTTCCTTGTCTTCTAATTCTATTATCTGGGTCAGTGTGGGATTCATTTTATTTTATGTTATTTTATGTTATTTTTGGTACCAGAGATTGAACTCAGGACCTTGTACTTGCCAGGCACCTACTTATGCCTGCTGAGCTATCTCCCCAGCCCATTTTGATGAATTTTTTTTTCAAGATGAGTCATGTTTCCTCCTTCTTGCGTGCCTGCTAATTATTAATTCAGTGATAGAAATTGAGAATTTTACCTTTTTTTTTTGCAGAACCAGGGATTGAACTCAGACCCTTGTGCTTGCCAGGGAAGCACTTATTCCACTGAGCCATCTCCCTGGCCCAGAACTGTGAATTTTTTTTTTTTTGCGCAGAACCAGGGATTGAACTCAGACCCTTGCGCTTGCCAGGGAAGCGCTTATTCCACTGAGCCATCTCCCCAGCAATTTTACCGTTTATTACAGAATATTTTTGGATTATGTTAAACTTTTTCTGGAATCCAGTTAAATTTCTTGGAAGTAGTTTGGTCCTTTTTGTTCTTGCTTTCATAACATGGCAGCTCTAAAACTCTGCTGTCTGTGGCCAACTGCTCAGGGAAAAAAATTCCTGAGTAGTCACAGTATAAGTTTTTTAGTCTGGCTGGTGGAAACAGCAATTATTCTCGGCTGTTCTGGTTATGTTCTGAGGCTGGTATGTGGTGGGCCCTGGGTTCCTCACTGGAGTAATCCGTGTATGGATTCGTAATTTAACAGGCCATTGGGAGGTGTGGAAAGCTGAGGAAACAATCCTTGGGGGCGTGAACATGAAGGGCACAGTTTGCGCCTCCTCTGCCCTACCCCTTTCTGGGTGACATGAGGCAAGCAGCTTTGCTCTACTGCATGTTCCCCATGGTGGTGCTGTGCCACGCCACCAGGTCAGCCGAAAAGCAATGCCCATGGGTGTGGTAGCTGATACACCGCATCAACCTGAGGACCCGGAAGCTTAGCGGGATGGCTCAGCATCTCCACAACCTAGGGCGGGGAGGGCCCACGCCAGAGTGACTCAGCACTTATAGGGTATAAAAGGGGTTGAGGAAGGCTTTTCCAAGGCACTTCAGAGGAGCTTGGCTCTTCCCAGCCTCTTTGCAGTTGGTGTGGAAGGAAGAGAGAGGCTTGATGGACGCCACAGCTGCTGCTCCTCCTCTGCTCTTCATTGTGTTCTGCCACCATGAACTGCTGCCATCTGCCCTGGAGCCAGTAGAGGATGGACTGAAACCTCCACAAATTGTGAGCTAAATAAACCTTTCCTTCCTTAATTTTGGGTGTCCGATATTTTGTCCTAGCAACAAATGAAAAGTAACCAACACAATGAGCTACATTCCCTGGAACTGTGAAACAAAATAAATCCTTTCTCCTTTGAGTTGATGTATCTCAGATACTCTGCCACAGTGACTGAAGGCTAACACCTCAGACCTGTGCGAATGCTACATGCTGTTCCCTAATCCATTCTGATGGGTTTATCTTGGCCTCAGGAAGTTTCTCACACATGACTTGATCACTACTCTGCTGAATATTTGAAAGTGCAGCTTATAATTGGAGCAAAAAGAGCTTGAAAGTCATCAGTCACTTCTATCTTCACACCAAGAAAAAGCTGAATAAATTGAAAATCAAGTACTCAGAGGGGCTGGGGAGATAGCTCAGTAGAATAAGTGTTTGCCTGGCAAAGCGCAAGGGCCTGAGTTCAATCCCCAGTTCTGCAAAAAAAACAAAACAAACAAAAAAAAAACAAAAAAAAAAAGATCAGACCTATCAGAAAGTTGAAAAAAAAAAAAAAAGTTGAAGGGCCAGCAAGATAGCTCCATGGACTAAACACCTGTTTAGGCAAGTACAGGGACTAGGGTTCTGTTCCCCAGCATGACATGCTGTGCTGGCCCTGCCCCCACCTCCTGGCATGCTGAGCCAGCCACTGAGACCAGGTTGGTGTGGTGGTGCACACCTGTAATCCCAGTACTGGAGAGGCTGAAAACAAGGGGATCACTATGAGTTGGAGCTACATACTGAGACACTGTACCAAACACATACATTTTTTAAAAAATTTTAAGAAGTTAAAGTCACATGGCAAACTGCTATCCCCAAATCTAGAAAAAAAGCCACACAGGAAATTACAGTTTAATGGAAGTGGAAGCCCAGTAGAAGAATCCTGCAGCCGAAGCCATTACTAGTGGTTTTAACATGTGTAACATACGGTGGGAGTGGAGGAAACAGCAGAGGTTACCAGGATTGTGTATGGGCAACAGCAGGGCCTGGCATGTATTGCATCTGGGTGCAGGCAGGGAGCGTGATAGGACCATCTGCCCTGAGCAAGAAGTGTGCTTCTTTTATGGGGTGGAGAGAAGGCAGAGGACATTAGGCGGGAAGATCCCAAGAAACATCTGCAGCCAAACTTGGGCAATCTTCCCTGTCAGTGGGCAGTCCTTGAAGTGTCTGGAGTTGATCCGTGGGTATCTCCAGATGTCCCAGGGGCTGCAGAGTCCTTGTCCTGTCTTACCTCCTTTCCTGTGCTTGCTGAGATGACAACTTTGGTACTGAGTTCCCTGCAGAGAGTAGTATCTGCACTGGCAGGAAGGTTAGGAGCTGGGAGAGTCGGGTCTAATTGGAGTCTTACGGCTTACAATGTGACGCATTAAAATTTAATTAACAAAGGGGCTGGGGATATAGCTCAGCAGCACAGCACCTGCTTTGTAAGCATGAAGTCCTCAGTTTGATTCCCAGTACCCCAACAAACAAAATCCTGCAAAATTTAATTGACAAATTGCTGGAGCCCTTATGTGGGTAACCCTGGGAGTTAACAACTGGGGTGGAAGTGTCGTCCAGATAGCTCAGTGGACCAAAGCACCTGCTTAGACAGAGCACAGCAGCTGGGAGTTCAATCCCTGGTGTCCCGTGCCAGCCCCGCCCCTGGGACGTGCTGAGATGGCAATTGAGACTGGGCAATGTGGCATGTGCCTGCAATCCCAGCGCTTGGGAGGCTGAAAACAGGAAGATAACTACAAGTCAGATCTACATAGTGAGACCCTGTAGACCCTGTGCTAAATACATTTTAAAAACAAAGCAGGTGGGAGCTATCCATACTTTGAGTTTTACCTCCAGTGTCACCATTAGGTTCTTACAATGAAACTGTAGAAAAATTCATCTTGTGCTTCTAGTCAGAGAATGAAAGCAGCCAACTGAAATATGTCCAGATGTCTCTGTCTTCCCCAGCAGCGCCTAAACTCAAGGGAAGCCTCATCAGAACCCAGCCAGCCAAGTTTTACCAAGCCTAGCTGACCTTGAGGAGGAGAAGTACCCAACTCCTGCCCACCTCCCCAGCTTTCAACCTGGCTCACTAAAGACAGACCTAATCCTAGGACCATAGACTGCCTGCCCCTACACACACACTCCCCCATCAGCAGGGCTTACTATATAATAACAAAACATGATCACTAAAAGAACTACAAGGTGGCCAGGCATGGTGGCATGTGCTTGTAATCCCAGTACTCAGGAAGCTGAGGCAGGAGGATAGCAAATTGGAGGCCACCTTGGACTACATAGTGAGTTCAAGGCCGGCCTGGACCACGTAGCAAGACCCTCTTAAAAAAAGAGAGAGAAAGGAACTGCGAGGCTCAGAGTCTATTTAAGGAGTTCTAGGGACACCCAAGACAACAAGGGGAGATACACTAAAGACACTACAGGGGATGGGGAGATGGCTCAGTAGAATAAGTGCCTGCCTAGCAAGCACAAGGGCCTGAGTTCAATCCCCAGTTCTGCAAAAAAAAGAAAAAGAAAAGGAAAAAAAAAGACACTACACATCACAGCTATAGCAAATAGTAACTATCAAACCTCAAGAAATAAATAAATAATAAACCTCAAGAAAGGTGCACTGGAACTTGAGTGGCCAGCTATGAGCAAGGGGCCCAGATCCTGCTTCCCTGTGTGTCACACACCTCCCCACAAGCTAAGCTCTCCAGACCTATTAACTTCCAGTTTTATTTGATGTGAACATCAGTGGGAAGCAAGGTGTTCAAATTGTTTTAGAATTGTTTGCAAATACTGTTCGCAAAAATTGCAAAAAATATTCATGCATTTTATACAGAAGAAAAAGGTGTTGGATAGGCTGGGGAGATAGCTCGCAGTCTAAGCACCTGCCTGGCAAGGACCCGGGTTTGATACCTGGTACCACATGCTGTGCCAGCCACCAAAACTGGATGTGGTAGCGCATGGCTATAATCCCAGCGCTGGGCAGACTGAGACAGAAAAATCACTAGGAATATGAGCTGTGTAGTGAGACCCTGTACCAAATAAATAAAAGATTTTTTAAAAGAAAGAAAGAAGGGACTGGCAAAACAGCTTAGCAGACTAAAGCACCTGCTTAGGTACGTGCAGGGACTGTGGTTCGATCCCCAGCACCCCATCCTGTGTTGGCCCCACCCCCCGGCACAAGCCGGCTATGGAGTCCCATGCTGGGCGTGGTGATGCACGCCTGTAATCTCAGTGCTGGGGAGGCTGACAGCAGGAGAATCACAGGAGTCTGAGCTGCATAGTGAGACCCTGTACCAAATACATTAAAATAAAATAAGAAAGTTTATCAAGCATGACAAACACAGGCTATAAGGCAAAGGGTTCTTTGTGCATTATCACAACAGTGCCAACCCTTCCCACTGGGATGGGAAACACGTGGCGTTTGGCCAGGTGATTAAAGGAATAGGTGAGATACTGGAAAATGTAGAAGTAAATGTGAAAAACTTGCCAAATTGTGCATGATTGCAGAATGCAGAGAATTGAAAGGTGACGACTGAGGAATATTCCCAAATGATGGCTGTGTCCCAGACTTCCCTAAAGATGCACGTGGGGGTTTCAAAGACATGAGTAAAATTCTATGAATAACAGAAGACTTCAAAAACATTGCAAATACTTTTTTCAAGTCTCAGAACTGGGAGATGGCCATTAAAAAACTTCAGACTTTTCAATGGTTGTTATTAAGGAAGCAGATAGATTCAGGCTTCAGCTTGTGGCCTTAAGCTGTGTACTGATACCAGTGCTTGTAAACTAAATATGTCAAACTGGCAGGAAGCAATTGATAGCTGTTTGGAGGCACTTGAAATAGATCCATCAAATACTAAAGCACTGTATCACAGAGCTCAAGGATGGCAAGTGTATCAGTCAGGGTTTTACTAGAGGAACAGATATACCACAGGATATACAAATGTATAAGAAATTACAAGATTGGCTTAAGATGGTCAGCCACAGAGTCAGATGAGGAAGCCTGCAGGGGGCATCTGCACACCCAAGACTGAAGGATTCAGTCCAAGGTCTGGAGCTCACTGCAATGCTCCATGCAAGTCCGCATCAAGGAGGAGGCTGAAGGGTCTGCAGCAGAAGGCTGAAGGATCTAAGGTGAAAGCCAAAGAGTCTGCGCTAGAAGCCAGGAGACGATGCCCAAGCTGGCAGAGAAGACTGAAGCTCCTCCAAAGGCATGGAACACTCCATCCTTCCTTAATTCCCTTTTATATCCTTTAGGAGACAAGCCCCCCTAGGGCGGCTCCTCTACACCCGAGGGTGTGGAATTGCTGAGCCAATTTAATTAAGCTTCCAAACTTCTCAAGTGGACACAGCCAATCAGCCACTACAGCAAAGGATCAAAACAATGTGATCAAGAGTTGGCTGATCTTAACAAATCATAAGAGAGCACCAGAAGATAAAGCTATTGAGGCAGAACTACAGAAAGTCAAACAAAAGACAAAGGCACAGAAACATAAGGCAGTGTATGCAAACTGATTGCTTAGTATCCATTCAGTGTGTGTGTGTGTGTGTGTGTGTGTGTGTGTGTGTGTGTGTAAGACAGAGAAGCTCTCACTGTGTAATCTCAGCTGGCCTCAAACTCACAATGATCCTCCTGGGGCCGGGGAGATGGCTCAGTAGAATAAGCACTTGTCTGGCAAGCTGAAGGGCCTGAGTTCAATCTCCAGTTCCACCAAAAAAAAAAAAAAAAAAAAAAACAGTGCTCCTGGGGCTGGTGAGATGGCTCAGTGGTCTAAAGCACCTACTTAGAACAAGCTTAGCAAAGCACAGGGACCACGGTTCAATCCCCCAGCACCACATGCCAGCCAGCCCTGCCCCCATGTGGGCTGAGCTGGCCACACACACACACACACACACACACACACACACACAAATAAATAAAAGTTAAAAAAATAAAATAAAGCAAACATAAAACTTCACACTGGCCTCAAACTGAACCATATCTACTTCAGTTTCTTTTAACTAGTGACTGGGGCTTGCCCTGTGGAAATCTTTTCTTTCCCACGAATTCTACCCACCATGCTGTCTCCAGCTTCCACAGGCTCCACCTGTTTCCTCTTCCTTATCTCGGCCTGGAGATGCTCCAGGAATCCTGGAGCAATCCTGAGCTCCCCTATTTGTTTCTTATCGCTCCATGATCATTAACTTTGGTCACCTCATATCCAGTCCCTTGGAAGTCATTATTTCATATATTTTGCTTGGGCTTTTTGTCTGTCCACCTGTCTCTCTTAGTCGGGAAGGTAAAAGTGGTTTTTGTCAATCCATCTGGGCAGAATTGGAAGTCCCTTTTCATTTTGCCATTTGGAATAGATTCTTTCAAAGTGTTAGAGTTCAATCCCTGGTTCCACCAAAAAAAAAAAAAAAAAAAGCTAAAGACTATTGGGCAAATGTTAACTGACCTGATCAAAGTGTTAGAGCTTGCTCCATCTTCAATAGCTGGTGCTGAACATAGTGACTGCCCTATGCAGAAAGTCGTTTCTTGAGGGATAAGAAAAAGGCAGGTGACAACCTGCCCATACAGATGGCCCCAACTGCCATATGATTTCAGTTGATCTCTCAATTTTGTGTCCTCTCCAAATGACTCTGCATTCCATTTTTTTTTTATAAAAATATTTTAAGGCTTCTGGCCTAAGGCGCCTGCTGCAGGATGGCTCGTACTATGGAACCACTGGCGAAGAAGGTCTTTAAAGGAGTTTTAGTAGCTGAACTTATGGGTGTTTTTGGAGCATATTTTTTGTTTACTAAGATGAACACAAGCCAAGATTTTAGGCAACCTATGAGTAAGAAATTTCCTTTCATCTTAGAAGTTTATTACAAATCCATTGAACAGTCTGGAATTTACGGAACCAGAGAGCAAGATCATGAAAAGTGGTTCAATAGCAAAAATTAGGACCAGGGGCTGGTGAGATGGCTCAGTGGTCTAAAGCACCTACTTAGAACAAGCTTAGCAAAGCACAGGGACCG
>NW_004524706.1:2911443-2912462 GCF_000260255.1 Octodon degus
GAAACAGGGTCTCACTGTTCAATTCAGGCTGGCCTTGAGCTCACTTTGTAGCCCAGGCTGGTCTCAAACTGGCAGGGATCCTCCTGGCTCAGCCTCCCTAGAGTGCTGGGGATCACAGGTGTGTGCCACCATGCCCGGCTACATTTTTTGCATTTTTATCTTTTCCCAACTGGGCAGCAGCAGTGAGCCACAGGCCCCCAGTCAGTCACAAGACGGAAAAGAAACAGCAAAGACTGCAGCACATCATGCTGCCAAGCTATGATTTTCAGTGGGTTAGTCCTATTAAGGCAACTTAGGATGCTTTCAGTTAAGGGTCTACAGGGTGTTCAGGGCCTCACGACTAGATCCACCTGTTTACAGCCTCCCAAGAGCTGGGATTACAGGGTGCACCACCATGCCCAGTCTCAATTGCTGTCTCAGCACGCCCCGGGGTCAGGCCCAGGATCAAACACCCAGCCCTGTGCCTGCTTGCAGGCGCTTTAATCTGCTGAGCTATTTGGCCAGCCTCTCTGTGTGGTGTTTTTGAGACAGGGTCTCACCACATATTTCAGGCTGGCCTTGAGCCCACTGTGTAGCTCTGGCTAGCCTGAAACTTAACAGTGATCCTCCTCCTTCAGCCTCCCTTCTGGCTTAAATTCAGGATTTTAAACCACCACTATAAATGAGATAGCAATATTTACTAATATCAACTAATGTAAATTTGAAAAGATAAATGAAATTCTAAAGGCTTCTAGAAGTGGCACAGAAGCTGTAGGAAAAAATTCAAACAGTTAACTTTGACTAGCTCTAGAACATCCTGCTTAGCTTTTTTCTGTTTCTCTACTTTGCTACCATGAGAACTTGGCTGATTTACTTAATTTTCCACATTTTTGTTTCCCTACCCATAAAAAATAAAGGTAAGTGCCAATCTCATAGTATTGTCCAGAGGATTAAACAGATTTAAGCCACAAAAAAACATTTACTAAGCACATTATAAGGACATGCAAAACCATAGTTATTTTTGACTTTTTTTTTTTTTT
>NW_004524706.1:2913853-2914402 GCF_000260255.1 Octodon degus
TCTTCTGCCACCATGAACTGCTGCCCACTGCCAGGTGCCCCTCTGCCCTGGAGCCAGACGAGTGCGGACTGAAACATCCACAAACTGTGACCTAAACAAACATTTCCTTCCTAAATTCTGGACATCAAATATTTTGTCTCAGCAATGAGAGAAAAGTAACTAAAACAGAAGGCTAACCAAAGTGGATAACTGTCTTTTCTTTTTTGAGATAGGATCTCACTAAAGTCCATACTGGCCTTGACACTCATTATGTAGTCCAGGCTGACCTCGAGCTTACAGCAGTCCTCCTGCCTCAGCCTAGTGAGTCCAAGGATTACAGGTGTGTGCCACCACACCCAACCACAGTGGCTAATTTTAACATAAGTCAGTTTGTTATCCAGGGAAAAAGAAGAGGGAAGCTACACAGCCTGTAGAATTTTGGCAGTGAAGTCAGCCCATGTGGAACCAGAGGAAGTTCTGAATCAAAGACGGAAACAAGATTATTAGTGGGCAAATGGCAAAGATGGTATATGAAAAGGCCAAGCATCTGGGGTAGGGGGGCACCACATA
>NW_004524706.1:2925133-2926081 GCF_000260255.1 Octodon degus
CACCAGAGTCTGTCCAGAGGACTCAAGCTCCAGCAGTAGCTACAACAGAAAGGGTTTTTACGCAAAAATAAAATGAATTAAGTCTGAAAAAAAAAAAAAGAAGAAAAGATAAATGAAGACACAGCAGATGATACTGCCATGCTTTCAAGTTACAGCCCTAAAGAAAACTAAATTAACAAGGAAAATAGAGCCCCAGTGGACCGTGGGGCAGTGTTCAGAAATCTAACTTATATACAATAGGAGTCTCAGTAGAGGGCAAAGCGGTGCAGAGGTGCCGGGAGTCTCGTGGGCGCGGTGCCATTACTCACAGTCAGGTGGCGGCACGGGCGGCGCGGGCGGCACAGTACTGAGCGCACACGGCGCCTTAGCAGCAGCTGAAGCCGAGGCACCCCCGCCGTCACAGCCCTTGCGCTGGTGCATCCACCCTCGCGGCTCGCTCTGCTCTTCCTCCCTTCGCTCGCACCACGGCTGATCAGCTGACTGAAGAGCAGATTGCTGAATTCAAGGAAGCTTTCTCCCTGTCATGAGGTCACTGGGTCAAAACCCACCAGAAGCTGAGCTGCAGGATGTGATCAACGAAGTGGATGCCGATGGTCATGGCACCATTGACTTTCCAGAATTTTTAACTATGATGGCTAGAAAAATGAAAGATACAGATAGCGAGAAGAAGTCTGTGAGGCATCCCGAGTCTTTGACAAGGATGGAAATGGGTACATCAGTGCAGCGGAGCTACGTCATGTCATGACAAACTTAGGAGAAAAGCTAACAGATGAAGAAGTAGACGAAATGATCCGAGAAGCAGATATTGATGGAGACGGACAAGTCAACTATGAAGAATTCGTACAGATAATGACTGCAAAATGAAGACCTACTTTCAACTACTTTTCCCCCCTCTAGAAAAATCAAATTGAATCTTTTACTTACCTCTTGCAAAAAAAAAAAAAAAAA
>NW_004524706.1:2926881-2928025 GCF_000260255.1 Octodon degus
GCTCACACAAATTTTTAATAAGAAATCTTTTACAAGGGAGCATCTTGGACTCTGTTTTTAAAACCTTCTGGATCATGACTTGGAGCCAGCAGAGTAGGCTGTGGCTGTGGACTTCAGCACAACCATCAACGTTGCTGTTCAAGAAATGACAATTTACGTCCATTCCAAGTTGTAAATGCTAGTCTTTTTTTTTTCCAATAAAAAGAACATTAACTTAAAAGAAGAAGACAAAGAAGAAGAAGAAGAAGAAGAAGAAGAAGAAGAAGAAGAAGAAGAAGAAGAAGAAGAAGAAGAAGAAGAAGAAGAAGAAGACGAAGACGAAGGCAAAAAACATTGAGGAAACAGTAAATCCAAAATATCCAAAGCAGAATAAAACACAGCAACCTACCCAAAGTCACATCATACTCAAGATGACAAAAGACAGAGATAAGGGGGACTGTTTAAAAGCAGTGAGATCCCGGTGTGGTTCCCCTCTCCCCCCAGGCCTGTAATGCGAGCATTCAGGACAGGAGAGTCGAGGCGAGGGCTACAGAAGCGAGTTCAAGGCCAGCCTGCACTATATAGTGAGAGCCTGTCTCAGAAAACAAAAACAAATAGCCTTGCGGTTCCTCCGATCCGCGGCCTAAGAGGCAGTCCTGGCGCCCAGCCAGAATGGCATGATTCTGGAGCCCCACTTCCACCAGGACTGGCAGCGGCTGGCGCAAGGCTGCGTGGTTCAATCGGCCGGCTCGGAAGATTCGCAGGCGAAGCGCGCCGCACGCCCGGCGTCCGGACCCACCCGGCCCATCCTGCGCTGTCCCAGGTAAGACACCAAGGTCCGAGCCGGCAGGGGCTTCCGTCTGGAGGAGCTGCGGTGGCCGGTATTCACAAGAAGGTGGCCCGGACCGTTGGCATCCCGGTGGACCCCAGGCGGCGGAACAAACCCACCGAGTCCCTGCAGGCCAACGCGCAGCGGCTGAAAGAGCACCGCTCCGAGCTCATCCTCTTCCCCAGGAAGCCGTCGGCCCCCAAGAAGGGAGACAGCTCTGCGGAGGAACTCCAGCTGGCCACCCAGCTGACAGGACCTGTGATGCCCATCAGGAAGGTCTACAAAAAGAAGGCCAGGGTCATCACAGAGGAGGAAAAGAACTTCAAGGCATTCGCC
>NW_004524706.1:2929356-2931352 GCF_000260255.1 Octodon degus
ATGTCCTTCAGAATAAAGGCAAAACAAAAACATCTTCAAACAAACAGAAGCTAAAAGAACTCATCACCAGCCCTATAGTACAAGAAATGTTAAAGAAAGCTCTTCAGACTGAAGCAATACTAAGATAGATCAGGGCCTGGCAAAGCTGGCTGGGCAAGTAGGTGTCGCCTGTTAATGACAGGTCTCCAGCTCAAGCAGAACAGCTCCTCAGGCCCCGCAGGCACACTTCTCCCAAGGTGGCCTAGCCCTTCCGTCACCCTTAGAGGCGAGAGCCAGCGCTACCTCTGAGGACTCCTATATAGAAGTTCTCATAGATGTCTTCGAGCTCTGGACAGTGAGAAGATCTCAAGCCCCAGAAGATCTTGCTACAGTGGCTTTCCTCCTGATGGCCCACCCTATATTCTCCAAGATGTTCTTTCATCTTGCTTTTTCCTCTTCTCTTCAGCCCAAGCTCACTCTGTAGAGCCAACTTCTCTCTTTCTCTTCACTTCCTTTTCCTTTTCCTTTCCTTTTTTTTTTTTTTTTTAATGTATTTGGGGGGTCTACAGGGTCTCACTATGTAGATCAGACTTGTGGTGATTCTTCTGTTTTACAGCCTCCCAAGTGCTGGAATTACAGGTGGGCACCACCATGCCCAGTCTCAATCACCATCTCAGCATGCCCCCAGGGCAGGGCCAGCCCTGCACACCAGGGGATTGAACCCGACTGCTGCACTGTGCCTAAGCAGGCGGTTTAATCTGCTGGGCTATCTGGCTGGCCCTTCTTTGTCTTTTTGAGACAGTCTCACTATGCAGTTCAGGCTGGCATTGAGCTCAATTTGTAGCCCAGGCTGGTCTCAAACTTGAAAAGATCCTCCTGCCTCAGCCTCCCGAGTGGTGGGATTATAGGCGTACATCACCATATCCAGTTAATTTTGCTTTTTCAAGTAAATTTTGCCACTGCTTTTTGCTCATGTCATTCAATCTTTGTTTGGGCCAAGAAGAAACTGGAATCTAGAGAGGTCAACAATCCAGAACCAGGTAACATTTAACTGGGGAGTGACTTTTTAGTGCCAGTGATTGAACTCAGGACCTTGTGCTTGCCAGGCAGGTGCTTGCGCCACTAAGCTATTTCCCTGGCCTGGTGAGTGACTTTTTAGAAGAAGCTACCTAATAAAAATGTGATGTGGAAATTCAGATCCATGTAAGTGAAGAGTGAAAAAATAAAACTGTAGCTATATGTGTATATCTACCTTGTTTCCCTAAAAATAAGACCTAACTAGAACAATACAGCGATCTTTCTGCCTCAGCCTCCTAGGCGCTGGTGTTACAGGCATGAGCCACCACGCCTGGATAATACATGGTCTAAAGTTACCAACTGGGGGCCGGGGAGATGGCTTAGTAGAATAAGTGCTTGCCTGGCAAGCTCAAGGGCCTGAGTTCAATTCTCGGTTCCGCCAATAAAATAAAATAAAGTTAACAACTGAAAAAGCGGGATTGTGGGACTTGAGAAAAAAACAAGGTTTGTTGAGCACTGTATGACACAACTGGATGTTTTCTAGAAGAAAGGAATTTGAACCCTAATCCCACAGAGATAGTAAGACCCTGAGAAAGAGGCCCAAGCAGCAAGCTGGGTAGATTAACATGATCCCATGTGTACTGATAAAACTCGAAGGCTCAGCAAGACAGGTGTTTCTGCCCACAGCACAACAAACAGCAGGATGAGCCGCCTGGTAAGACCAGGGGCCTGCTTCCGCCTCTGGCGTCAGGTAGAGAAAACCTGCAACAAACGCAGTGGGGGAGGCGTGGAGGCCGGCAGAGATCACCGAGTTTGTGCGGTGGCAACATGGCACGCAGCTTGCTGTGCCTGGTGCAGGCGCGCAGGGAGGCGTAAGGCCGCCTGCCCCAAACAAAAAGAAGTGTGTCCCTTTATAAGGATGTGGAGAGGGCTGGTGAGATGGCTCAGTGGTCTAAAGCACCTACTTAGAACAAGCTAAGCTAAGCAAAGCCCAGGGACC
>NW_004524706.1:2931464-2938229 GCF_000260255.1 Octodon degus
AAAAAAAAAAAAAAAAAGGATGTGGAGAAGGCAGGGGACATTAGGCGGGAAGATCCCAATGGACATCTCTGCCCGAAGTTCCCTGGCAATCTTCCATCTCAGAGGGGAGAGTCCTTGAAGCATCCGATGGAGATCCGGGTGTCTCCACGTGTCCCAAGAGCCGCAGCATTTCTTGTAAACTGAGCTAAGATCCTCCCTGAGAGCCGAGCTTCCTGCGGAGAGCAGGGCTTCTGCTGCGAGCAGGCTGGGACTGGGAGTCAGGCAGGTTCCAGCCTTGCAAACCCTCCTAGGTGAGATCAAGCCAGCTCATCACACTCCAGACTCCAAAACTGTTTCCTGTCCCCACAACAATTCTGCACGCAGATCATGTTCTCTCCTGGAGCTGCTTATTTCTCTGCATCCTATTTCTTAGTCTCTTCAATGAACTCTTTTTTTGTTTGTTTGGGGGTTTTTTTGTTGTTGTTTTGTTTTGTTTCGTTTTTTTGAGACAGGGTCTCGCTATACAGCTCAGGCTGGCCTCGAGCTCACTTTGTAGCCCAAGCTGGTCTGGGACTTGCAGTGATCCCCCTGCCTCAGCCTCCTGAGTGCTGCTGGGATCACAGACATGTGCCCCCAGGCCCGGCAATAAACTCTTCTTACACTCACTCCTAAATCCTAAGGATCTGAAAGATCCAGTCTCAGACTCCTCATTTTAAACTGTCTTATTTATGCCTTTGCATCTGGCCTCTGCTATTCTCTCCACGCTGAGTCCCTGGCGTGTACTGCAGCGCTGTTGCTGCACCTGCGCTCTAGGTCAGCACATGTACTGTGGCCCCAGCAGGCCTCGCCTCCAGACAGAGGAGCGGTCCCTGAAGCTGTGCACTCTGCTCCTCTCTGGGAATTGTCCTCAGCCTGGGAGCTGCCTCACCAGCTTCTGCTCACCTTCTTCATCTTGCCCAGGGACAACCCAGAGCAGGTGCCTTGTGGATGTATGAAATGAAAGGCATCTGCCCAGCGGGGATGGAGCTCAGTGGCAGAGCGCTTGCTGGGTGTGTGGGAAGCCCTGAGGTCACTTGTGAGCACTGCAAATATGAAAGATCAGACCCAGGTCCTTGCACTTACCAGACAGGCGCTTGTGCTGCTGAGCTATCTCCCTGGCCTGGTCCCTTTATCTTCATTTGCAACAACTCCAAATGGGCCATCCCAGTGCTGGAGCTCTCCGCAGATTAGCTGAGACCTCTGTTGCAACCACATCACAGGTCATCATCCCCCCCTCTGTCCAACCCCGCTACCTCTCAGTCCTTTACAGATGTTATTCTGAAGCACACGCCCCAGCAAATCTCATCACACAGATCTCCAGTTAAAACAGCACCCAACTGCCTACACCATCCAGGTCCTACTCTTGTCTCCACATCTCAGCATAAGTCTAGGACAGGCTATAAAGAATACATTAGTTAGTTCACATGCCTTACATAAATTCTTCATATAAATTCTTGGAACACATAAAAATATTAGTTTCTCAACCAGCAGTAGAAGCATATGCTGATAATCCCAGCACTCTGGAAAGCTGAGGCAGAAAGATTCAAGCCCAGCCTGGGCAGTTCACTGACTTAGCAAGACCCCGTCTCAAGCCAGGTGTGGTGGTGTACGCCTGTAATCTCAACACTCAGGAGGCTAAGGCAGGAGGATCACTGAAAATTTGAGACTAGCCTGGGCTACGAAGTAAGCTCAGGGCCAGCCTAAGCTGCATAGCCAGACCCTGTCTCAAAAAGACAAAGAAAAACAAAAAGTGGGCGTCAGCCAGGCATGGTGGCACACATCAGTAATCTCATCTCTCTGGGAGGCTGAGGCAGGAGAATTGCAAGTTCGAGCTCAGCCTGGGGAACCTAGTGACTTAGAAAGACCCTGTCTTAAAATAAGGCAACAAAGTTTGAAAAGGCTGGGGATGTAGCTCAGTGAGAAGGCTCTGGGCTGGATCGCAAGTGCCACACACATGAAAAAGGACAAGGAAGAAGAAAAGGAAGAGAAGAAGAATAAGAGAAGCAAGGGATATATTTCCTTTCCCCTTCAGTCTGGTGGGATTGTGACTGCCTTGACCCACAGAAGTGGAGGCAGTGATGAGTCATTATTGAAGAGCTCATGTAACTTCTAACAGGACCCTTGGGATGCTTCTTGGGAAACCTAGTTACTGTGGAAAAGTTTGATGCTGACATCTATCGAGTGTGGACATTACTCAGCAATCCCAGCTAAGCTCTTGGCCGACAGGAGCATTTGCCAGAACTGTGAATAGGCCATCAAAAATGTCAAGCACAGTGAATTTTCAGTATGATGTGTTATTTACTATTTAGTTATTGTGCTGAGGATTGAATCCAGGGCCTCCTACAGGGGTGGCAAGCACTTGACCCCTAGCCAACAACTGATGCAACATCATGTGATCCTTAAGCAAAATTTGCTAAGCCAAACCCAAATTTATTTCCTCTCTCAACAAACTGTGATCAAAATAAAATGGTTGGGGGATTTAGCTCAGAAGTGTAACACCTGCCTACCAAGCATGAGGTCCTAAGTTCAATTCCTAGCACCTCTCTGAAATTAAGTTTTATTAAAAATAAAATGGTGGGGGGCCAGAGACGTAGTTCAGTGGCACAGCACCTGCCTGGCAAGCATGAGGTCCTGAGTTCAATTCCCAGTAACAAAAACAAATAAATAAAATAGTTGGAGTAATTTATTATTATTATTGGGGGCATTTGAGACAGGGTCTTACTATATAGCCTATCCTGGCCTTGAACTATGTAGCCCAGAGTGTCCTCAAACTCACAGTCATCCTCTTGCCTCAGCTCCCCAAGTGCTGGGATAACAGGCTTGCATCACCATGCCTGGCCTCTTTATTTTGGTCTTGCTATGCAGCTCGGACTCGTAGTTCACCTCCTGTTTTCATTTTCCCCAGTGCTGGGATTACAGGCATGAGCCACACGCGGTCTCTGTGACTATGGCCTGCTCAGTGCACCCTGGGGTAGGGGACAGCATGGCATGTGGTGCTGGGAATCAAATCCCAGTCCCTGCGCTTGCAAGCAGGTGCTTAGTCCCCTGCGCTATCTCACCAGCCCCTAGGGGTCATTGTTCTAATTTTAGTAGATGGGCTACCAAAATTAGAAAGTTATTGAGCCTTAGACATTGTAAAGGTCTAAATCTAAAATCCCTGCCCCCCCAAGTTTGGGAGGTTGAGGCAGGAGGATCTCAATCTCAAGTTCAAGCCCAGATTGTACTGAGAAATTTAGTGACTTAGTGAAATAACCTAGAAAAATTATTTTCAGTGTGGGAGGGGGGCCTCAGAGTGAAGAGTCTATGTTCAAATCCCTAGTTCCACACTACAGCATTGCCTCAAGCTCCATGTATTTGTCAAGTGACTGGCTCACTTAGAATCACCAGTGGGTCCATCCACTGACTGGCTGATAGCTGAAAGCACTGTGGGAGGCGGGCGCTGGTTGAAGGACTTGGTTCAGTGGGGACTGTACTGAGCCTAGGGGGACACAGCCCTCAGCTGACCATCCCACCCTTCCAGCTGTCAGAGGTCAGTCACTTTCTCCACTGTGGTCCTCTGCAGTAGCGATGCCCCTTGGAGCCAGTACACAATGGAGTGGACTCCCCTAAAGCCATGAACCAAACTAAACCTCTCCTTCAAGTTACAGCTGTTGGCTATTTTGTTCCAGGAACAACCTTAGTAATCTCCTTTACAGCCAGAGCCACAGGACAGCCCAGACCGGGCGTTGAATTCATGGTGATCCTCCTGCCTCAGCCTTCTGAGAGCTGGATTTAAGGGATGCACTACCACACCTGCCTGTGTATGGTTCTGAGTGCTCACAGACTGTGTACAACCATCACCAATCAATTTTAGGATATTCTCATTTCATCAAAAGAAACATGGCATCTTTTGGTCACCACCCATCTGCTCTCCACGACTCTCCGACCCTCAGTCCTACACAACCACTAATCTACTTGGTAGATCTTTCTATTCTGGCCAATTCATATGAACAGAATCATAGTGTTTTTATTGTTGTTATTGTTTTGGGTTTTTTTGTTTTGTTTTGTTTTTTGTATTTTAGGGAAAAGTCTACAGGGTGTTCAGGGTCTCACTACTAAATCAGACTGGTAGTAATCTGTCTGTTTACAGCCTCCCAAGTGCTGGGATTATAGGAGCGCACCACCACACCCAGTCTCAATTGCAGGCTCAGCGTGCCCAAGGGGCAGGGCCCGCACAGCAGGCCCAGGGATTGAACCCCCAGCCCCTTCGCATACTTGCACTTATTTTAATCCGCTGAGCTATTTGGCTGCCCCTAAAAAGTCATTCTTTTTTTTTGGCAGAACCGGGGGTTGAACTCAGGCCCTTGCGCTTGCCAGGCAAGCACTTACTCTACTAAGCCATCTTCCCAGCCCAAAAGTCATTCTAATATTAGCATTCATGAGTAAAAATAAGGATGTTCAAGTTATTTATTTTTGTCTTGTCAGTATTTTTCTTTCTTTCTTTTTCTGTACTTTAGGGAAGGGTCTATAAGGTGTTCAGGGTCTCACTACTAGATCAGACTCATAGTGATCCGCCTGTTTACAGCCTCCCAAGAGCTGGGATTACAGGCACCCACACCACGCCCAGTCTCAACTGCCATCTCAGCGTGCCAGCCTCTCGGGCCTGCTTGTAGACTCTTTAATCTGTTGAACTATTTGGCCAGCCCCCCGCCTTTTTTTTTTTTTGTATTGGTTTTGGGTTTTTGAGACAGGGTCTTACTATGTTGTTCAGGCTGGCCTCACACTTGCAGCGTTCCTTCTGCCTCTGCCTCCCAAGTGCTGCAATTACAGGTGTGCACCATCATGCCTGGCACAGCCAGGGCTTTTATGTGTGCAATTTCTTTTACTTAGCATGTGTGTGAATTGACAACTCACAAACTTATAAGACCCAGCTGAACTGAATCAGTGTGGCGCTGGATGAGGAGGCCCCCTGAGGATTGTTGCCAACAACATAAAAAGGAGGGCTGGAGGGGAAGATGGTGTACTGTTGGTTCTCCTAGAGAAGGATGCTGTGCTGGCTTTCCTGATACAAACTTAGTATTCTCATCATCCAAGCTTGGGACCTCGTTGTCACTGAGAAGGCTGTGATGCCTTTTGCAGGAGCTCCAGTTCTTACCTTGAGTGTCACATCCTGGCTCCAGGGCACATCCCTCAGCCTACCGGCACAGATCCTTCAACACCCTGGTGCAGGCTTCCCAATTTCCATCACTGACCTTGGGGCCTTCCCAGCACAGCCCCGTGACACAGGCATGCATGAGACATCATTGTGGGCTCTAGGCTTCTAGCTGGACAGTGTGGAATACACCGCCTTAGACTTTAGTCCTCAGCTGGACTCACGCAGGACACTGCAGTGGCATCCAGGCTCTCAGCTAGATTCTGTCAGTCTCTAGTGTGACCACAGAATGCAGAATCTCCCACATTCTGCATTTGATGTTTGGGTGACTACTATAAGATAATTCTATAAATTATGTATCCTGTATTAAATTGTTTCCCACCTCGACTTGTACTGCATGTTTTTAAAATTCATCCATATTGTGGCATGTACTAAGTCTATTCCTGTTCATAGATGATACAATGTATAAATACAAAGGTTTCTTGGACAGGGGGTCTCACTGCGCCCTTGCCCAGCCTACTCATAGGAGGCTCAAGTGCGGGAGATCTGCCCAGGAATGAATTATTAAACTGCAGGGCAAGAGGCGCTATGCGGAGTGAATGGGTAAAATGATGCAAAAGCACACAAATAAACTGTGGGGCAAAAGGCATGCAGGCTCTGAGACAGAAAACTATAGGGTCCAAACCACACAGGCTGCGTGAGAACTGAATAGTCAGTTAAACAAGTACAGATTAAGCCAAGCACCTTGTGTCTGCCACTTGTGCTCCTCTTTTCCCCAAGAAAAACTGTGTGGCCTTGACAGTGTCCGGCCCCAAGCTTTTGCTCCTGCACTGATGTCCTAATGTGAACACCTCTCAGCTAGGTGGATTTTTCTTCTCCGTCCCTCTAATCGCTAGCCACTCTTAGATGAGAAACAGCCCTTCTAGCCTCTACATGGACTAAACCAAGTCTGGGTAATCTTTTTTTCGTTTGGAACTGGTGATCAAACTCATGAATTCATGCTTACCAGGCAGGGACTATGCCACTGAGCTATATATCCCAGGCCCCAAACGGTAGGCTTTAAAAAAAAGGGGGGGTACTCTTTCATTCTCCACACCACCTCCTCCCACCTCAGCCTCCCAAGTAGCTGGGACTACACACATTGAACAATATCCTAGTATGTGGATATATCACACAAATCCATCAGTCAGCTGATGGATATTTAGGTTGTTTCAACCTTCTGGCCATCATGAGTAATGCTGTTGTAAATACCCATGCTTATTTAGCAGTGCTGGGCAACAGCTACACCACACCACCGTATACAGCTTTTCACATGAATGTTTTTCTCTTGGACACTGGAATTGCTGGGTCTTGTGATACTATGTTTACATCTACCCAAGGGCCAAAGAGGTGTGCAACATTTTACACACATCCTCAAAAAATGTGCGAGTTTTCTAATTTGTCCTCGCTACCACCATTCTTTTTTTAAATTTTTTTTTATTTGTGTGTGTGTGTGTGTGTGTGTGTGTGTGTGTGTGTGTGTGTGGCCAGCTCAGCCTACCAGCGGGCAGGGCTGGCATGTGGTGCTGGGGGATTGAACCGCGGTCCCTGTGCTTTGCTAAGCTTGTTCTAAGTAG
>NW_004524706.1:2939949-2949599 GCF_000260255.1 Octodon degus
AAAGTCTCAGTAAGAGGAGGTCCCAGTTGTTAATTCTTTCAAGTATTACCCATGCGATTTGATTTTTGTTCATGAACTCTTTGCCTACCCGTCTTTAAGAGTTCCACCTACTTTCTCTCCCAGGAGACTTAGTGTTTCTGTTTTATTGTTTAGATCTTTAATCCATTTTGACTTTAGCTTAGTGTATGGTGATAGACCTGGGTCAAGTTTTAGTTTTTGGCATGTAGAGAGACAGTTTTTCCAGCTCCATTTGTTAAAGAGGCTATCTTTCTTCCAGTAAGCCACCTTTGCCTAAGATTACGTGGCTGAGTGTGTTTGTAAAGGGCAGGATACTGTGTGTGTGTGTGTGTGTGTGTGTGTGTGTGTGTGTGTGTGTGTGTGTCTTCAGGATGCCTTCAGGATGGGTCTGGTTTGGCTTGAGGATCTGGGGATCGAACCACAGCATCCTCAGCCTCATCCTGTATGCTCTATTGGGAGATTTTTTTTTTTTTAATTTCTCTGGTGACCAACGTGTTGGAACTCTTTTTCATGTGCTTGTTAACTATTTCCATCTTGGGAAAATATTCCAATTATTTTAGCTAGTCTTGAGTTACTGGGCCATTTGGGTAGTTGAGTGTATAAAGATGCTGTTGCCCAGACCAGCCTCAAACATGGAATCCTCTTGCTTCAGCCTCCAGCAGTGCTGGGATTTCAGGTATAGGCCACACCTTTCTTTTCTGATGTTCTTCTTTGAGGCACCCCTAATTGGGTAAGCTTTAGTTTCTCTTTCATCTTTTATGCTTTTGGTAAAAGAGTAAGAATTATCAAACTCAAGGTCTTTTTTAAAATTTTGTGTAGGATAAGGTCAAACATATAGCTATCCTGTTGTTCTACCACTTTGTGAAAACTTCACTCTCTACTAGATTTTCCAAGTATTTATCATCAGCTGACCACATGGTTTTTATTTATAGTCTTTCAGATCTGTTCTACTCATGCATCATTTTATCAGTACCGATCTATTTTATAATTTTGAAATAAATCTTTTACTGTGTTCCTTATAATCTTACAATTTTTTTTTTTTAACGTATTTGGTAGTGTCTCACTATGCAGCTCAGACTCAGTCACCCTAGTTTTCAGCCTTCCAGCCTCCCCACAGATAGCATTACATGCCTGGTCTTAGTCACCAGCTCAGCACACGGGGTGGGGGTGGGGTGTCACCCTGGTCCCTGGGCTTGCCTAAACAGGGCCAATCTTGTTTTATTTGTATTTTAGGGAAGGGTCTACAGGGTGTTCAGGGTCTCACTACTAGATCAGACTCGTAGTGATCCACCTGCTTTCAGCCTCCCAAGAGCCTGGATTATAGGCACACCCCACCACATCCCAGCCTCACTCTCAGGATGCCCCAGGGGTGGGGCCCACACAGCAGGCCCAGAATCAAACCCCCCAGCACTTGCTTGCAGCTTTAATTCACTGAGTTTTCTGACCAGCCCCCAATCCTATGACCATAGGACACATTAGCGTGGGAAACTGTTGCCTCTCAAGCAAGCTACATCTTCAGAGTTACCTGAAATTGCTGGGGCTGCCAAATAGCTCAGCAGATGAAGATGCCTGCTTAGACGGACAAAGGGGCTGGGTGTCTGATCATCCACCAGACAAGCTAGCCTGGTCCCGTCCCCGGGGAGCCTGAGACTGGGCGCGGGGTGGCACAGCTGCAATCCCAGCATTTGGAAGGCTGTAAACAGGATCACTATAGTCTGGTTCAGGAGTAAAACCTTGTACTAAATTTAAAAAAAATTTTTTTAAAGTGCTGTCTTGTCACAATCCTATTTGAAATTGTTTTAGATGCAAAATTTTATGTTAAAAAAAAGGGGGGGGATTTTTTAGCATACTGTAATCTTTGCATTTTCCCTATAAAAACACTGCTACACATCAATTCTTTTACTTAATACAGGTACTGCAAATTGAACTCATGATCTCACATTTGCCACTCGGGCACTGTGCTGCTGAGCCATACATATACCTGGCCCACAAAAATAATCTTAAGGAGCCAGGGAGATGGCTCAGTGGAATAAGTGCTTCCTTGGCAAGCACAAGGGTCTGAGTTCAATCCCTGGTTCAAAAAAAAAGTGATTTTAAATTATCTTTTGCAATTGCCAGCCTTACAAGTGCAACATCCCCAAATTTCATTCGTGGTACCTAAACAGAAAAAAACTCTTGCACCATCCTAATCCTTAGGATAGTTCTAAGTGTTCACCTACATCGTTGATAACACACAACCCTATTTGTATGGCAAACTTAGGTGTATAACACATACCTAACTCCAGTAGTCTAACCCTATGAGCCCCTATGCTCTGTAATAGCTTGTATGTTGCAAAACCCACCTTGCTTTCGCTCCAAAAGCTTGGAACCCAAAATGATTAACAAACTAAATCAAAATATTCGCTATTTTTCTGGAGGATCTGAAGTCACTCTGGGCTTCAATTTGTGATTCTCCTGCCATTCTCAACTTGACCACTGGCTACTTAAAACACTGTCCACATATGCTTGGACTACGAGTGTGAAACCACCACCAGATCCTGGTCAGATCGCCTGCTCCAAGAGCAGCTTTTCAAAACAAAAAACTCAAATCAATCAAGCTCAATGTTTCATTTTTTATATCTTCCTATATGGCTATAAAGTAATTTCAATCTATCACAAATTTCAATTTTACTTAATGAAAGGTTTAACTGGCACTGAAAGCCTCCAAATTAGTGATAAGACTCAAAAAGGAAACATATAGCCTTAGACTCCAGCCTTAAGTGCTTCCAACAACTTCTTGGAAACAAAGATTTCATTGTTTAGCCCAGGCTAATTTCATCCCAAATTGTTTTTAAGAGAAACTTAGCACCTCAAACTATACATAAACAAAAAAATATCCAGCAAGATGCAATCCCAATCACTTGTTCATGAAGTAGCCATGACTTTCTAAAACCATCATCTGTCTGATTATTTTCCTGCTTCAGCCTCCTGAGGCCTGGGATTACAGGTGTGCACCTTTATGTCCAGCACAATTCCATCATGCCTATGATCTGACCATGAAGGAGTATGCGCTTAAAAACCGTTACATTAATGGTCAGGGCAACTTTTAGGAATTGTAAAGACAGTTCTAAAATAGTAGGGCCGGGGAGATGGCTCAGTGGAATAAGCACTTCCCTGGCAAGCGCAAGGGCTGGAGTTCAATCCCCAGTTCCGAAAATAAAATAAAATACTGATGGCAAACCCAGGTTAAGTTACAACAATGAAATAAGGTCAGAGTCTGAATATGTTCAGAGTGCCAGTTTAGCAAAGTCAATCCTCAGCACCACCCAAGGGGAGATGAGGATAAACACGACAGAAAAGATACTTATTTAAAAACACAGCCAGATATTTTAATGTGTTTATTAATGGCAAATTCTCCACTGCACTTTGTACTCTTCTGGTTTCCTATACACAGCTGGCCCAGCTCCTGCCAAATAAAAGATAAAATTAATCTCAAAGACCTAAAAGTCAAAGTGAGCCACACCAAGTTCCCAAACCTAACACTGCCCGCAGCACCACCAATTGAACTTCCAATTAGTCAAAGAACTTTGATATGCACATTAGTATTCTTCTGTAGTCCCCAAAAGCAACCAGCTAAGGCAGTAACAGTAACAACATTTCCACTTACCCAGATACTTTTATCAGTGTAACAATTTGTGGCTTTCCTGCTCTGCTCATCCTGGTTGATGTCTTGAGAACAAACTATCACATCCACCTATAATTAAAAGTATTTTTACTAAATATAATATTCCAGGGGCTGGTGAGATGGCTCAGTGGTCTAAAGCACCTACTTAGAACAAGCTAAGCAAAGCAAAAGGACAGCGACCGCGGTTCAAGCCCCAGCACCACATGCCAGCCAGCCCGCCCCCTGGTGGGCTGAGCTGGCACCCCCCCCACAAATAAATAAATTTAAAAATAAATAAATAAATAAATATAATATAATATTCCAGCCAAGTGTGATTACACATGCCTATAACCTCAGTTCTCAGGAGGCTGAGGCAGAAGGACTGTTGGGAGCTTGAGGACAGTCTGACTACATAATGAGTTTAAAATCAACATGAAAGGGGTGGCGAGAGAGTTCCCTGAACTAAGCCCCTGCTTATGCAATCAAGCCCAGGTGCTTCCTTACATGTTAGGAAGCATTCCACCCCTACTGAAACCCTCACACAACTTTCAAGCATATAGATTATCTTATGAAAGGCAAATACCTGAAGACTGAGCAAATTTCACTCCACATAGCTAAATCAGATTTTAGCCTCTCAATGAAAGATGCCAAGCCCCAAATCTACTGATGTTAAATTTCTAAGGACACCTACTTCAAGTGAATGAGCAGTCCTCATCAGCCAACATCAATCATTGTTACCTAAAGAATAATACAAAAATGTTAATATAAGACAAAGGCTTAAGATAAGTTTGAAAATGCTAGTTAACTTTAAAGAGTAAAATTCCAGAGACAAAAGATTGGGATAAGTTATAGCATAAAAAACAATAGAATGAAACTTCATGGGTGGGTGGGGGAATCTAAAATCATTCTAAGTAGACACTAGAATTAGAATGAAAATTGTATCTTCCTTAAAAGGCAAAAGCCTAACCCTACTTTCACCAGTCTGAGCACAGTGAAGTTTTGACTGCAATCCAAAATATACTATCCCTTATGTGAAGGTATGTGACAACGTTTACCTCACCCAAAGGAGTTTTTATGAGTTCTCTTCATATGAAAGTCCATACCCTGTTCCCCCATTCAGATATGTCTTCCATGTTCGGTGGGCTAACCACCTTCAGCAGGAGTCCTCCCATTGTCCTTTCACCCTTTTCCCACAGTACACACACTGCAGATATTGCCCTGCAATCCTAATGTACTGCCTCACACTTCTCCTTTCAAGTCCTGAACTTTAAGTTAGGGTAAGAAAGCCATGCCTTACTGGGACAGCAAGGAACCCATGTCTTTCAGAGGGAGAAAGACATTCACCTTCACTATATGCCTAGCAGGGCCACAGTGCACAAAAATATTCCAATAAGCCTTAATTCAAGTTCCCAGTATTTCTTCCTCCGTGTACCATTACTGCCACAGCTACATGAAATAGAGCTCCCTGTTGCACATGTACCATCATAAGGGATACTATATCGTTTTGCATTCTTTTCCCCATTCTCCAGATTACTCTTACTCTATTCTACGTCCAGCCCCCATATTTCACTCTCAAAAAACAGAAACGTTTCAGCACTGGTGTTCAAATGCAACTTTTGTTTGGTCTATCAACAACTGTGACATTTCCACAGTCTTAAAAATTGCAAATCATTATCTAGCAGCAATGACAGATGATTAGAAACAGTCAAATCCTCAATTCTTTCCCTAATAGGCAGCCATTTGAAAACTGCACTAGCTGACAGCACTGAAACATGATCAGTTAAAGCCAAAACCAAGTAAAGGCCCAGAACAAACACCCCATCTCTCTAAAGCCTGTCCAAAATCATTGAGGAAAAGGCAGTAAATGCAGGACTGTGTATCTTGTCACTGCAGCTGACAATGATTAACAATAGGAGACATGCAACCCCCATTAAGGTTAAAAGTCCAAAACTAGTCACACGCATCTCTATTAGGGAGAGACTATTATGCAGTCTTTGTAGATTTGCAACCTTGCATCAAGAGTACCCATGGCATTTCTTTCATCTTTCAGAAAGCACCGGTATCTGTTCCAAGGGCCTAACAGTACGAATACATTCTGACATCACACCTCTGAACTCACTCTTCCCATTGAAAACAATAATTTTTGTTTGTAAAAAAGGTTATGAAATACAATGCAAGCACCTCAATATATCATTACTGAAATCCACTTAATTCCCAACTTTTTGATTAAATGCTTTGTAAGAAGACACTATACTAAGCATCACAATTTATAGCTACATAGAAATTTTAACTACTGAGTCAAATGGCTTCTCATTCTGAAGTGTAGTAACCTAATCTTGAAGCAGACCAAAGCAAAATTAACTCCCACCCCAATGATATTCCTTATACATTATACCAAGTACATTCTCTTTCATTTTTAAATCTCTAAACCACGGCAGCAAGTACTGGCTGCCGATTTATTTAAAGAATTATGACCCTGCAAAGTTCCCATCAGAGTTCTATGCAATTTAGTGACACTAGTGTCACTGACAATGATCACTGCTTGATTTGCATTACAGTAATATATGGAGAAGCTAAACTCATCACCATTAGCTCTTTAGAGAATAAAGTTGTTCACTTGAGTGGATTACAATTTGAATACAAATGTCCCCACCTTGTAACCTGCTTGCCAAAGAGCAAGCCATTTTTCTTGAAATGAAAGAAAATTCTGTCATCAAATTTTCACCGGCATTTATGCAAGATAAACCAACTTTTTTATTAGAGCAGAAAGCATTAAATCTAAAAGCTGTTTCTCATGCATGCTAACTAAAAACCAGCTCAGAAACCAAAGTGGAATTGAATTGAGGTCTGACAGTTTGATGCAAAGCTTGTTTTAAAACAAGAGAAAGTGTGTATCAGAAGACTTGTTTTCTTGTCATTAAGCATTTTGGACTGTAACATCACATCCCTAAGGCTAAGGGAACCAAGTTCAAAAAACTGCTCTGAACAAGTACTGTCATTCTATAAAATACGACGAAGTCTTGTAACTGGGAATGATTCCAACATGTAATCAGCTAAAAGCAAGTCAATGTTTCATACCACTTTCCCCAGATTTAGAGTATAAACATTTTGAGACAAGTCACATAACCTGAACTATTCACACCGGATTCCCATCTAAGCCCATTAGTAACAAAGGTGTCCATTCCCATAAAGCCCATGTTTGAAAAAAATCTCCAATCACATTACAAGAAAAAAAAAAAAAATCCTGCAGTTCATCTTAATTCACTCAACTTACAGAATTGTTACCAAGATTGCACAGTGAAATTATTAGTATTGCTGACCTGCAAGCAGATCAGCTTGCTACCAGAGACTAATTATCACATGCTATACAGTCCGTGCTAGGGTGCTAGAAGCACCCTAATTTCAAAGTATGGTTTGGTTCCCTCACCCCCATGCCACTGGTGTTCCATGTTATCTTCAGTTACAATGCAACTAAAGAAAAACCACACAACTGAGTTAGATATGCCAAAGAATCAGAAGTTTGCACTTTTTATCTGAGAACTACAAGAGCACTGAATTCTGCCTAACAAATTACAACTCTAACCCCAGACCCACGCAGTTTTGATGTAAGCTAACTTTACCATACAAGTGTTAGGTGCTGCACTGTAATTTCATGGTCAGAAGTGTGATGTCAGAATGCCCACGGATAAAAGTACATAGCAAGTCACCAAGTTAGATTATATTGCTTGTTACCTACCTGTATGCAGTCGGCAATGAGAATCTTGGAGCAAGCAGGAATACTACATCCGGGTCCTAATGTCCATTGCCATTTGCGGTACTACGTTCCTCACAGTTACGCACTGCAGAAATGCTGGCTAAATGCAGTTATGTAGCAGGCCACTACTTTAATAGTGCATAATTGCAGTCCAAGAACACCGCAAGACATTCTGCCACACCTTGGTGGCTTGCCCAAGCCAAGTATCTAAGTTTTTATCTGCCATTAAGATGCCACTTGTAAGAATTGCACAGGCGTAACATTACAATTTCCCAAATCATTGTATGTTTATATTAGTGGTATAAAAAGACATCTATAGAGTGGTGGTGTTTATCACACCTCTTAAAGGAGCTTAATTAATGTTCTAGGCAAAAAGAATTATGGTTTTACTAAGTAGTTCGAGCCAGTGGGTTTAAGTTTATAATACACCTATTAAATACACTAGTGTCTTAGGAGAATGCAGTTTTAAAGATTAGGAAAGTTCTTTAAAAAGAGGGTTCCTCTGAAACAGAGAAGAGGAGGAAATAGGGGTAGGTGGTCTCTTAAATGAAGAAAAAAAAATGGCTAAAATATTCAAAATTATCTTCCCTCTCCCACCCCAAGTTTCACTGTCAACTTTTAGAAAATGTCATTATTTAAATTCCCATTAGACTAAAAGCTGTTATGTATATACATTGTAACTTACTGCAAATCTATGAGTAGCTTACAACCTTGGAATACTGCTGTTTTAGTGATGAAAGTCAAATGTCAGTGGAAACTAAGCAACATTATTTGCTAAACCAAGTTTAGCTCTCTACAGCCCACAGAAGGCTATCAAAGCCCCAACTTTCAGCAGATTATCCATTAGCATCCTTCACCACTCTTCAAAGGTACAGTACTACCAAAAGCTTATTTTAGGGGTCTGTGTCAGCATCCCTTATAAAGAAAGGCATGTAATCTGAAAAATAAACTGAAACATTAATTTTATAGGCAGACTTCCCCATTTCCCCTCCAGCCCCCCCACCCACATACATTCACAAGTTCACCCTTGGGTGTCTGATGAACACCCCTACTTGTATTATCATTCTTAAAGAGTTCCTCCTGAACAGTTCAACCAAATTGTAAAAGACTCCCTTCAAAATGAGACCCTTATTTCCATACAGAAAAATCTTGTATTACCAATTATTATGACTTAGGGCAAAACTTCCTCATTGATATAATTATGGAAGAACTACCCATTTCCAAGTGTGAATAGAAATTAGCATTTTCTAAGGAGATTCTTTTCCTTAATTAGCACACCATGTGCCTATCACACAACCAGAATTTGGTGACATGCTTTTTATATTCTACTAGAGTTTCCCATTAAAGTACTATCTTGTTTCCTATAAAGAAAGTACTCAATAGGTCTCTCCTTTTGTACTCAGGCACAATACTACTAAACTTCAGCATATTAAGAAAGATTTCATTTATAATTTTTCTTTGGCCAATTACCACCAAGAACAATGTGCAAAGGATGAAGGCATTCTACAGTCCAATCTATGATGTACAGACTTGAATGGAAACTTAACTAAAAACAAAGCCAAACCATTCAATTTCTTTAGCTTCTGTTAGGAAGTCTAACTTTACACGGGGAAATCAAGCTCCCATTGTACACAGACAACAGTAACACTCTTAACAGTGAATCAAAAAGTCTCTTGTTCTAATGGAAGGAGATTCAATGAAGTTGACAATTAACTGACAACAGCATCGAAACATCCTAAACTTTTGAGAAAGGAGTGTTTCCATTGTGCAGCATGATCAACTCTTCAGATTTAAGCTATAACCCCCACCCAAGAGTAAAAACAGGTATGGCAATCTTGAGGCTGTGTGTTAACAGCCACCACTACCTCTAAGAACCTATAGCCTTTCATAATCCTGTGCATTTTGCCCAACAAAAGTAGCGCAGAAAGATAGTTAATAGAATGCAAGTAGACCTAAACCTACTTTTAAAATTAAATCTTATGCTCAAATTGTTTCTCAGACTAAACTCCATTGTTATAATTACTTTGAAGTAATACATATGAAGGCTTTATGTTTAACAATCTTTAATTCAAATGTAAAAGTTCAATACAAGCCATATGTAGGGCTTGGGATTTTTTCTTTTAAAAACAAGAATGGGGAAATGCAACAAAATGGGTCTTTCCACTGTTCAAAAACTTTCAAAGAAAGGATAGATCATAGTGCCATAAAGGATGCATTTAACCAAACCCACTTTCA
>NW_004524706.1:2950274-2952810 GCF_000260255.1 Octodon degus
CTCTACCATATCCTGCTGGAGTTCCAGGCCCCATTCCTCTAGGACCCTGGCCACCCACAGGCCCCGCACCTCCCTGCCCAAAGCGCTCAGTACGCTATTGGAACAGTAATAACAGTTCATTATATGTAGTTGATGTCCATGTGTGTTAAGTAAATATTTTAGAAGGTTCCGTAGTCAACGTTCGTCGATACAATCACCAATGAGTCGATCCACAGGTACCGGGAACATAGAAAGGAAAAAAGGGTAATTTGAAAATTAGTTTACGATAATACATGCCTTGTGGTATGTTCCCACTTGAGCCATTCTCATACACCTGTTTCAAAGAACAGATCTTCCCTGTAGTGCTAAAAAATTTAAGAATTAGTGCAGATGTGAAAATCCATTCCAAAGTGAGTTCTAAAAAATTTCACATCAGATTAATCCACTGAAAAAAGCTTGCAAACTCACTTTCAAGGTCTGAACAGAAAATTTAATCTCCAAGTAACCCTAACAAGCCTAACCCAACAGTCAATTCACTAAATGAAATGACAAAAGACCTACTCACCAGTTAGTGGCATGTGCTGCATAACAACCTTGTGCTTTTCAAGATCTTAAGACACATCTGCTAAGTTGCAGAAATCTTTAAAAGGTTGAAAGTTTTAATAAAATGCTACCAGACTACAAAAAGAAAAAGCATAAAAAACTAAACAGATTTAGTCACTTAACCGGCACAGTAACTTATCAAAAACCTTGTGTTGCCATATTCTCACAGGTGGACTACCCTTCAGAGCCATCACTACAAAAACCAGACAATTATGTTCACAGTACTATTCTACATTGTTGCAAAGTGACTGAACAAACAGCCCAACTGTGTAACAGCCCAGTTTTTCCCTTAAAGTCTTTGAGAAGTACACTGACACTTTACTGTTTATACATCTCATTAAATAGTTTGTGCCTTCCTTATTCCAGGTACTTTTAGGTACTTTGACTCAAATTAGAAACATGATGTACCCAAAGAGATCCCTATAAGTATAGAGCAGCCTACACTCTTAAAATAGCCCAATTACCTAAAGTATTATTCCAGAGAGGGGGAAAAAAACTAAAAAGGCAGCAGTATTTAACTGTCTCCCCAATTTCTCAGCACTTTTTAAAAAAAATACAACACTGCTAAGATTACTTGGTAAGACTTAACTTCAATACTTCTGAAAATCTTAAAAGTTACAGGGTTTTATGTGCTGTACTTTATGTATCTCCAACTAAAAAGGGAAATCTGGGTTTTTCTGGAGTTTCAATGGAGAACTTGGTACTTATCTAGATAATGTAGATTCTCAACTATGGCAACATCATGTCAAACTTGTGTCTACAAACTTAATGTATGACTAACCATCTGTCTGAAACATTTAAGCCAAAATGCAACCCAAGTACTTTAAAAATTCAATTCCATGAAAGCTAATAGTGCATTTAACCCATCCATTCTAATTCTCACTTGATGTTAGACAAAAGACGGAGAAGTGCTGTCTAACTTTAATTCTCAAAGTCAAAGTCATAGGCTGATTTTGAACAGGTTAGGTATCATACTAAAGGTTTCTAGTTACAAAATAAATCTTGTGAGCTATACAGGAAGCTCCTTTGTCCAAGCCTACAGGTCAATTAATCAGACTCAATTCAGCTGTGAAAATGTACTTTCCTACACCCACCAAAATTCAGTCCTAATGATTTGTAAAGCCCTGATACAACCACTCATACCAATTCACTGTGATTGTTCTAAAGCATCTAACAGGCTGTCTGTACAGCTAAAACATTTACACCCTCAAGAAGGTTCAAATCAACTGCACACCATAAGTATGCTTAAAATTGACTTTTGTTCCTCTAGGAAAATAGATGCCAGTTTATTTCAGGTGTACTACAGACAGGCCCAACAGGTAGAAAACGACGAGTCAAAGCACTAAACAATTCCCTTTTCATGGGACAGAAGCCACACCAGGTATAGGTCAAAGTCCTACATAATGCTAAAACATGCCTAAAGCTACAAACAAGTTTGATTCCTATTTATGGCAAATACCAGCTTTATGAATGACTTTGCCATCTGATCACTCACTTGGGTATAGAATAATCATATGCATTATCTAACACCCAGAATTTGGATTTGCCATGCACTGGAGTTCAAAAGTGCACAAGCAACACAATGAAAAACACCTAAATCTATTCACAGCCAAAGGTAATTCCCGTATTACTAAAAGCATTGATTCCTCATTGGCAATCTTATCTGTTTAGGTTGCCACAGATTTCTTCTACGTTGCCAAAGTTTTCCTCAGATTCACATATTTACATGTATGGGGGAACTAAGAGGTCCAGTTACCTACTTTAAAACAAATGGGAAGGAAAAAAAAAAAACAAACACACACATGTAAAGTCATGAAAATGAGAGCATCCTTGGTATTACGTCCCATAGGATACATTACCATGTCGCTTCCCATCATGGAACCACTCATGGTTGCTGGTGGAACTCCGGGATTAGCTTCATAACCTATGCCACCACCACCACCTAGAGGTGGAA
>NW_004524706.1:2953465-2955386 GCF_000260255.1 Octodon degus
CCCCCCCACAAAAGCAATACAGCTGGGGAGATGGCTCAGTGGAATAAGCGCTTCCCTGGCAAGTGGAAGGGCATGAGTTCAATCCCTGGTTCCGGGAAAAAAAAAAAAAATTAGAATTCTGCGAACTAGTCAGACTCAATTACTACTGTACGTATTTGGTACACAGTCTCACTACACAGCTCAACTTATTGATCCTCCCACTTTCAGCCTCCCCAGTGCTGGGATCACAGGCATGCACCATCACCCTATCTCCAGGGCAGGCGCAGTGTACCCAGGGGTGGGGGCCAGTGCAACATGTGCCCGGGATCAAATCCCAGTCCCTGTGCTTGCATAAGCAGCACTTAGTCCACTGAGCTATCTCTCCAGCCCCAGACTTAATTATTGTAAGATCTTTAAGCTAAGTATGGTGGTACACATCTTCATCAACCCAACAACTGGGAGGCTGAATGCAGCAGGATTCCAAGTTTCAGATTAGCCTGGACAATTTATACAGAGATCACACTGCAAAATAAAACCAGGCCTGGTGGCACATGCCTGTAATCTCAGGGCTCCGGAGGCTCAGACAGGAGGATCATTATGAGTTTGAACTGCACAGCGAGACTCTGTACCAAATAAATTAAAAATTTTAGGGCCGGGGAGATAGCTCAGTGGAATAAGCACTTGCCTGGCAAGCTCAAGGGCCTGAGCTCAATTCCCGGTTCTGCCAAAAATAAATAAAATAAAATGCTGGAGATGGTTAGCTCAGGTCCTGGGCTAAATTTCTACTACTCGTGGGAAAAAAATGACCCACAAAATACATTCCAATCCAATTAAATCTTTCGGCTTATATGAAGAGCAGAAAAAAATTAAAACGGCAAACATAGACAACGCTATACTATGAGGTTTTTTTTTTTTTTTTTTTAACTTTTATTTATTTATTTGTGTGTGTGGCCAGCTCAACCCACCAGGGGGCGGCCCTGGCTGGCATGTAATGCTGGGGGATTGAACCGTGGTCCTTTTGCTTTGCTAAGCTTGTTCTAAGTAGGTGCTTTAGACCACTGAGCCATCTCGCCAGCCCCTATGAGGTATTTTTTAATATAGCTGAGTGAACTTTCACTCTCGATACCTACAAACATCTGTAGAACTCCAACTATACTGCAGTAATACTGGACTTACTGGATCCATGTAGCCCATTCGACTGTAACTTTCCTCTCTTTGGCGTCTCATCTGTTCTTCCATCTCTCGTTGGCGAATCATCATCTCTTCCTCCCTTCTACGCCGTTCTTCTTCTTGCCTGCAAATATCCATCAGGCATATTAAACCAAGTGTCACCACCTACATTTCCACGCACATTTCCTAAAGTTCAATTTGAAAAAACCTAGCAGTGGGGCTGGGAATATAGTTCAGCAGCATTAAAGGCCTGCCTGGCAAGCGCAAGATCCCCAGTTTGATTCCTGGCACCACAAAGGGGGTGGGGGTGGGGAGGCTAGCAGCTTGCCTAAGAATATTATAAAGGTCCAGGTTACAGCAAACAAACACAAAAGCCTAGCTAGATTAGTCTGAGTCTAGCAGCACAGTATGAGTGACACTCTGGGGAAAACTAGCTATATTAATACTGTACCAATTTTAGAATATGTGTTAAGCCAACACGGATCAATTATTTAACCTCTCTAGCTTCACCTAGTTTATGGAAAACTTACAAACATCTAAATGTCAGAACAAGGGCTGGGGAGATGGCTCAGTGGAATAAGTGCTTCTCTGGCAAGCGCAAGAGCCTGAGTTCAATCCCCAGTTCCGGGGGGGAAAAAAAAAAGTCAGAACATTATACTGTAGAAGTTAAGTTTACCTCAATTGCATTTCTTTACGTTTCTGCATTTCTTGATTATGAAGTTCTTCCATACGTCTTAATTCTTCCTGGCGTCTCATCAGATCTGAGTGTTAT
>NW_004524706.1:2955936-2958949 GCF_000260255.1 Octodon degus
TTTTTTCAACTTGTTCCCTTTGCTGTTTCTCCATTTCATCCAAAGATTTCCATCGCTGAGAATATTCATACTCAAATGTGCCATGTTGAGCAAAACGAGGTGGTGTTTCCCTCTCCCTGACAATATACAATTTGTAGTTGTTCGTAAGCAATACTACCTAATTTGTTTAACCAAAAATGAATGTAACTTCAATGTGGTACCAGACTATTTCTTTCCTAAGAAAAACACCATACTGACAACTTGGTACTTTGCTGGTTGATACTATTATTCAAAAAGAGGCCATCTCTTTCAAACTCATTGCACATTTCTCCAGCATCCCTCACATTCTTCTCTCCTGTTCTTGCTAATCATTCTAACAGAAGTTACAGCAAACACAGTTTTTATTTATCCAAGCTGCATTAACTTAGTAAGGACTAATAAGTCACAAGTTTTACTTTAAAAATAATGAACTAGGGGAAGAGATAAATTCTTTCACCTCTTCTGTTCTTTTGTGTGGGAGCCAAAGCCACAGCTCACTATGTGTACCAGGCTGGCCTCAAACTCATAGTGATCTTCCCCTCTCAATGCTGGGATTACAGGTGTGCACCTCCCAAGCCTGGCCTTCTTCATTTTACTGTAGCTAAATGCCTAGAAGATGCACTTAACTCATAAAAACAGCTCAACAACAAATTCAAAATACAGCTTTCAGTAACTTCTTTTACACTTTTTCCGGAAACAGGGTCTTTATGTAATTCAGACTGGCAATGTAGCCTCAATCTTCAAAAAACCAGGGTTACAGGAGTGCATTATATGACTCTTACACTTAACCCTAAAGTCTACCTGAGCCATTGCAAATTGTCCTCTTTATATTTCTTTTATTTTATAAAAATTACCAAGAAACACCCAATTTTAGATTATTCTATATGCAAATAATAGGACTAATCTAAGTACTGCCAAAAAGCTTAATCAGTCTTACTTTTGATACATTGGATTCTTCTGGGCAAGTTTTTCAGGAAGACCATCTTCATCATCCAATTGTTCAAGTGGTTCCACAATGACTGGCCGAGGCGTTCTGAGAACAAAAAATGTTTTCATCTTAACTTTGCCCAGTTTTTATTACAACATCCTCATACAGTTATCAAAAACAGAACAAACCAAAAACAACTTACGTTGTCAATAGGAAAACACCTTCACTGCATCTTTCAAATGCTTTTCTTGCCGCTGGTTTAGAAGCAAATTCAACTATGCCTTTCCCTGTAGATCTTCCTCGATCATCCACAATTACAACGGCCCTTTCTATAGGACCAAACTGGCTAAAGGCTTCTTCCAACAGTTCATTGGAAACATAAGGTGAAAGATTACGAACAGACAGGGCAGCAGCATGTGTCGCAAAACGAACTCGAAGCTGTCTGCCCCTCATGGGCGTATCATCAAGTTCAGCTTTGGCAATTTCAGCCAAGGCTCTAGATTCCTGTAAACGTGAAACACTGTACGTTAACGGCTTCAAAATTGGCTAAGGACCACTCCCAAACTGTCATAAACCTTCTGAGCCGGCCAAATAGCTCAGCGGATTAAAGCGCCTAGGCACAGGGACAGGGGTTTGATCTCCGGGCCAGCTATGCTGGCCCCCGGCCCCGGGGCGCGCTGAAACAGCAATTGAGACTGGGCATGGTGGCACGCGCCCGTAATCTCAGCTCTTGGGAGGCTGTAACCAGGCGGATCACTAAAAGTCCGATCTAGTAGTGAGACCCTGAACACCCTGGAGACCCTTCCCTAAAACACCAAAATAAATGCACTAAAAGTAAATACCCCATCTGCCACACCCTGTACCAATACCAATTCAGCAAGACTCAACAAAAAATTCTAGTTAAAAACTTGGCAATTACACTTACAAGCTTAATAAATCCGAATCCTTTGCCTTTATTGATAAAAACCTCTCCCGGTTCTCCATATTTAGCAAACAGTCTTTTAAATTCATCCTCCGTGATATCTGCAGGCAGATTCCCAACAAACAACCGGCAACGCTGAGTGTAAGTTTTCTCTCCCGGCCTCCGCAATAGAGATAAGTTGGCTTTAAATCCCTAATAGAAAAAAAGGGCATTTGTTCAGACATCAGTGACCACTACTGGCAGAAAACTTCAAAACTCATGTTTTGCTTTTCCCGAAGTAGAGAGAAATTAATCGACTTTCCTGTTCCGTTTAAAATCAAATTTGAATTGCGAATTTCAAAAAAAACAAAAAAAAAAATCAAGCCTCAAACACCTAGCGAATTCCTAACAGTCGACACCGCCCCGCCCACAAACTACAACTCGTCGGCAACCACAAGCCACCCGAGCCACGGCGAGCGTCCCTCCCACACAGTCTCCAGGCCGGGCAAGCGGTTCCCAGCGGCGCGGCGCCCGCCGGGCGAGCGCGAGACCCTGAGGCTGACTCCCGCCACCGAAAATGAAAACGGAACAAGCCCCGAATACTGACGTCAGCGAGCGCAGACCCGCACGGCCAGGCCCACCCCAGCCCCGCGTCTCCCATCTGCACAGCGCCGGCTGCCAGGCCCGCAGGCTCCGCCCGCCGCCGGATCCGAGAGGCGCAGGCGCCTTCCGGCTGGCCGCCGACAAAATGGAGGCCGCGCCGCGGCGGGGGCGGGGGCGGCGCCATCTTAGAGCCGTCGCCGCGGCGCGCCCGGACTCACCTCCGAGTCGGAGATCTTCTCCTCGCTGCGACCGCCGGGCCCGCCGGGCGGGGGTCCCTGGTGGTGCTGCTGGTGGTAGGGCGGGTGGTGCTGGCGGCCCCCGCGGGGCTCCCCGCCGCCTCGGTGCGGCGGCTTCGGGTGGCCGCCAGGTGCGCCGAGGCCCGGACCGCCACCGGGCTTTGGCCCGCCGGGCATCTTCCCGCCCTTAGGGCCGCCCGGGCCTGGACCTTGCTTCGGCCCGGGGCCCGGTCCCGGGACGCCCGCAGGGGGAGGCGGCGGGCCACCGGTCTGTGGGGGAGTGGTCGGGACCCCGCTGGCCGGCGGCGTCGGCGGCGGCGCACCGGG
>NW_004524706.1:2959386-2960501 GCF_000260255.1 Octodon degus
GCCTCGGCCACCGCCTCCTCCGCGCCGGTGGAAGCCGCCACCGCCGCCGCCACGACTCCGGAACCGATCCCGAGACATGTCTGTGGTCAAGGGGCGGTCGAGGCAAAAGCGAAGAAGACGTTCAGGGAACGTGGAGGCCACCTTTGCTTCGCACAAAATGGCGGATGACACAGGCGGCGCGCCGCCTTTGTCCTCTGCTTATATGGGCCAGTTTAGCGAGGTACCGCCCATACCTTAATGACAGCTCCGGTAGCCAATTGCAAGGGCGAAACTTGATGACGCAAAGTTACGAACGGAAAATCTCTCCTATTGGCTACGGAGTTAGAGGCGGGAGGCACCAGGAGACTGAGGCCATGTCGGCAAATGAACAGAGAAGGCGTAGGCTGCATGTCACTGTGATTTGCTGCGAGAAATTTGAATGAGCATGCCAAAATGATTTTCCCGTGAAAGCAGAAGACCGAAGGCTCTGTCAGTGCCTGGGGAGAAGAGTTAGGGAGGGTCTCTCTTTATTGATTTCCTCTAGAGCCGGGGAGATGGCTTGGTGGAATAAACGCTTCCCAGATTTCCTCTAGAAGCTGACTTTGCCCGGAGAAACAGATTTTCCGCGGTTCAAAGTTATACACTCAATGCCTACTATATATCCTATCCTGATGAAATTAGATGAAATTAGAATTTTACTAATTTCAAGCACACACAATGTTACTCGTTAGGCTTGAGTGGGTGGGTGCCCTCTTTTCAAAAAGAAAAGAGCCTTTAATTGAATATGTACATAATGATTTACAAATACTAATTCACAATTAGCAAGACTTTCTCTGAAAATTAAAAAAAATTAAAAATAGGGAGCTAGAGGATGTCGCTCAATGTGAGAAGCCCTTGGGTTTTATGCGTAGTATCACACACACACATACACACACACACACACACACACACACACACACCGCTGGCTTTTGCCTATAATCCCAGCACTGAGCTACTAGTGAGGACAGCCTGAACTACATAGTTAGACTCTGTCTTTAAAAAGATAAATTGTGGGGGCCGGGGAGATAGCTCAGTAGAATAAGTCCTTGCCTGGCAAGCATAAAGTCCTGAGTTCAATCCCCGGTTCTGCAAAGAAA
>NW_004524706.1:2961172-2964825 GCF_000260255.1 Octodon degus
TTCGGAACCAGGGATTGAACTCAGATACTTGAGTTTGCCGGTCGAGCGCTTATCCTACTGAGCCATCTCCCCGCCCGAAGATCCCAATTTCAAGGCCAAACTGGCTACTTGGCAAGTTTGAGATCTTGTTACTATACAGATAGATATTTTTTCCCTTTGTCCTCACATACACTAGGCCAGTCCTCTACCACTGAGCTACATTTTCAGCCCCTCTCTAGCTTCCTTGAAATCCATTTATAGTATCCATTAGTACCTCTTCTAGTTAGTGTCACCCTTGAGGAGTGGTAAAAAAAATACCGTCAATATTTTAGTACCCCTCAAATAACTCCCCCAAAACAGTTATGCCATTGTTCTTGCCACTTCCTGAAACAGTTCTGGAAGCCTTCTTTTGTGTTTCCTTGGTTGTAGCTGTCTCAGTGTCCTGACTCTAGTCTAAATGTTTTATTTCACAGTCATTTGACTTTGGAGAAGAGCAAGAAATGGAATGGCACTAGGTGCAGTGAATAAGGTAGATGAAGACACACTAACATTTTTCACACTGTTGGATCAGTGAGATGTAATCACAAATATGGTGAATGTTTTAAGAATTTACAGGCCGGGACATAGCTCAGTGGCGCAGTGCCTGCCTGGCAAGTATGAGATCCTGAGTTCCATTTCCCATACACCCCCCAAAAAAATATCACAGTCAGGTGTGATGATGTACAGCTTAATTCTAGCATATGGGAGGCTGAGGAAGGAGGAGCACCATGAAATCAAGACCAGCCTGAGCTACACATTGAGACTCTGTTAAATTTAAAAAAAAAAAAAAGCATAGTAAAAGACATACTGCCATTAATCCTGACCAAAATTTGTGCTGAAAATAATCCCTGTCTTTCACACACACTTACCAATCATGGGGAGATGGCTCAGTAGAATAAGCACTTGCCTTCCAAGCTCAGGATACTGAGTTCAATCCTCAGTACTGGAAAAAAAAATTAATAAATAAAAAGAAAGAGCACACTTACCAATCATCATTCTTGGATAATATGTCTTTTACTGAAAGTTTTTTTTTTTTTTTGGAATTTGGAAAGCCATTTATTACTGAGCTCAGGGCCCCCCAGTCTGCTCTCACGCAGAAGAGGACCGAAAGGCGGCGGCCCAGGAAGCAGGAAGGGGTTTTAAATCCTGGAACCACATTGAGTTTGATGAAAGTTTTTATTATTATTATTATTATTATTTTTTTTGGTGGAACTAAGGATTGAACTCAGGCCCTTGTGCTTGCCAGGGAAGTGTTTATTCCACTGAGCCATCTCCCCAGCCCCTAAGTTTTTTTTTTTTAATTTAAACACATACTATATCTCTCAATTACCTTTTCTGATAGGGTAATTTCTATCCTCTCGGTATTATTTTATTGTCTTCCTTTGCACCACTACCTCTGTTCATCAGTCTTCACAGGGCTGGGCAGATAGCTCAGCAGCATTAGTGCCTCCCTGGTAAGGGCACGGTCCTGAGTTCAATACCCCACGGGGTGAAAAGCAAAAAACAAAAACTAAACATCAGTGTTCACATGTATGAGCTGCCCAGCACCTTGTCAGCTCCAACACTCCTTCCTCCTGTCCCATTTTAGTTTCCCACCACTTCGTCTTCCCCATACTTTCTCTACATCTGCTCTTCCAACTCACCACCACTACCTCTACAATCTCTAGTTCAAACATCCTGGCCGTTGATCATCACTTCTTTTCCTTCTGGCTCACTTGTGACAGTCATCTGATATTCTGAGCTCATAAAAACCTCCAAACGGGCTAAGGAGATGGCTCAGCGCTTGCCTGGCAAGTTCAAGTGCCTGAGTTCAATCCCCAGTGCTGAAAAAAAAAAAAAAGTTAGCTTTATTTTATTGTTCAGACTGGGTCTTGCTATGTTTCTATATTCAGCTCTTGTCTTTCTCCCATTTAGAGTGGACTGTGCAACAGGTGCTTAGCTAGAATTTGGATACTTAACATTTTGCCTAGTGAATGAAAACAGGCTCCATCCTCCACCTTCTGACACACTCCCTAAAAGTACACACTCCTCCCGGAAGTCATCAGGACTAAGTGCTTAGTAAATACTAGCTATTGTTAACTTTAAAAATACCTCCCTGATCTGTAAAGGAACCTAAATGTTACAGCCGAAAGGATGAGTGGAATTCACTAACAGCAGTCTAGTTAGCTTATTTTCAAAAGTTTGTAGTGCTTTTTAAAAATTGTTTTCTTTGGGTTTTTTTGTACTAAGGAGCAAAATTAGGGTCTTCACAGTGAGCTATATTCCTAGTTTTGTGGGATTTTTTTCTTTTGGTTTGGTTTGGGATTTTGGTTTGTTGTTGTTGTTGTTGTTCTTTTTGGGTACCAGAAATTGAACTGAGGACCTCATGCTTGCCAGGCAGGCCCTACCCCAGTAAGCTAAACCTCCAGTCTTGGTTTGGTTTTTGAAACAGGTCTTCACTAAGTTGTCCAGGCGGGGCTCAAGCTCCTGATCCTTCAATCTTAGCTCCTCAGAATGTTGGGATTACAAGCATGTGCCATGGGGTTGGTGAGATGGCTCAGTGGTCTAAAGCACCTACTTAGCACAAGCTTAGCAAAGCCCAGGGACCATGGTTCAATCCCCCAGCACCACATGCCAGTCAGCCCCGCCCCCTGGTGGGCTGAGCTGGCCACACACACACTCACACACATAAATAAATAAAAAAACAAGCATGTGCCACTACCATGCCTGGCTAAATCTTTCCTTCTTTAAATTCCTTTTGGAAAACAACTGGGCATGGTGAACACTTGTAATCTTCCGTCTCTCAGGAGGTTGAGACCAGAGGATCGTGAGTCCAAGTCCAGGCTTAGGTACATGCAAGACCCTCTTAAAAAAATATTTTTATTTATTTATTGGCAGAACTGGGGATTGAACTCATGCCCTTGCGCTTGCCAGGGAAGAGCTTATTCCACTGAGCCATCTCCCTAGCCCCTGGTCCCCCCCCCCACATTAGATTGTTCCAGCCCCTCAGATCCCAGAGAGGCCAAGTGAATCTCCAGAATAGGAGCACATTGGATCCAGCTTCATTCAGCACTGCTACCATTATTTGATAAGAAGCATATGGTATATTGAGCAGTCATGGCTTTGGCTGTTTTCCAAAAGGAATTTAAAGAAAGAAAGATTTAGCGAGGCATGGCAGTGGTGCATGCTTGTAATCCCAGCACTCTGAGAAGCTAAGGTTGAAGGATCAGGAGCTTGAGCCTGGCCTCGACAACTTAGTGAAGACCTGTTTCAAAAACCAAATCAAGACTGGGAGTTTATCTTATTGCTGCAGGGCCTGCCTGGCTAGTATGAGGTCCTGAGTTCAATTCCTGGTGCCCAAAAAGAACCAAAAAAAAAAACAAAAACAAAAAAACAAACAAAAAAATCAAAATCCCAAACCAAACCCCCTCCCTCAAAAAGGGGGGGGGCAGAGGCGGGGAGATGACTCAGTAGAATAAGCACTTGCCTGGCTAGTGCAAGGGCCTGAGTTCAATCCCCAGTTACACACACACACACACACACACACACACACACACCCTAGGGGGCCGGGGATATGGCTCAGTGGAATAAGTGCTTTCCTTGCAAGCGAAAGGGCCTGAGTTCAATCCCCGGTTCCGCAAAAAAAAAAAAAAAAA
>NW_004524706.1:2965288-2967155 GCF_000260255.1 Octodon degus
ATTACTATTTTTTTTCAACAAATAATACACTGCATATATTCTTCTTAGTGACCAAATACATATTAAAGAAAAAAAAATTTGATAGGCTTTCTCTTCCAGAAAATCCAGCACAACATGGCAGTGTAGGATCAGAGCCCACAGGAGACGGGGCACCCTGGGGAGGTCAGTGGCCATCTCAAAGGCAGCCACAGCCCTGTCACAGGACTCCAGCAGAGCACTAAGGACGACAGATGCAAACTTGTCCAGTGCAGCTTCAGCTGGTCATTGCCGGCCAGATTCTCATGCTGTTTCCTCCGCCCTCCTCTTCCTGACCCTATCCCCATGCTCCTCTAGCTGCTCCACATGTTACACACAGCAGCAGGGCCACCAAAGTGCTGGGCATGACCACATTTAGATGCTAAAACGTTGAGTCTGACAGAAGCTTGAGTTGTACCAGCACAGGCTTTAGAAAGACTTAAGTAATACAAAAAAATTTTAATTTTTAATTTTTGTTTTATTTTTTAAAGAGAGTACAGAATAGTATTAAAACAGAAAAATTGGGGCCAGGGAGATGGCTCAGTGGAATAAGTGCTTCCCTGGCAAGCGCCAGGGCCTGAGTTCAATCCCCAGTTCTTCCCCCAAAACCAGAAAAATTATAAATGATACAGAACTTCACTAAAGAAAATAATATGAATTTCACAGTATTTGTTGTAATGCCTAGTGCTGTCTTCAGATTAGTTGTTCATATTACCAGATAGATGCATGCAAAATTGGAAAAAGAAAAAATATATAAGAAATTAAGAGAAAAAAGAAAAATAATTGAAAAGAGGAGACAAAACAAATTAAGCATTAACTGCTTCTTTCCATAGACCAGCAGAAATGCACAGTATAGTTGTCCAAACCATCCTGCTTCCATAGATATATCTCTTTCCCCCACTCCCTCTCCTGTCCTTCTCAGTAATTCCTTCCTTTTGAACAGGTTCATTTTTTTCCCTAGTATCTATTGTAGCCTTCAGATTTTATTTTCTCTTTCAGGTTCTCAAACTAAGGAGACAATATGATGTTTGCACATGTGGGTCTGATTAATTTCACTTAAGTGTAAGGTCTCTGGGGGCTGGGGAGATGGCTCAGTGGACTAAGCACTTCCTTGGCAAGTGGAAGGCCTGAGTTCAATCCCCAGTTCCACCAAAAAAAAAAAAAAAAAAAAAAAGAGTAAGGTCTTTAGTTGCATTCATTTACTGGTAAAAGCTTCAAATTTATAAAACTGGCCTTTTAAAAAATCTGACAGTGTGTTGTAGTAACCCAAAGAAGCGAAGAGAAAAGCAGCTGCCTCATTCCTGCTCCTCCCATAGTAACTTGTTCCAAGGTTTTGATGCTTCAAAGCACAATAAAACCATGGAAATTTTCCTGGCAATTAAAAACATGTTCAGATTATACCAAGCACATCTGGAAATAAATGTGCTGATTTCTCCCATTTCACTTAGTGGTGATTGTTGGGGGACTATTTCCTTTATTGTCAGACACTCTGGTATTTTTTACAGCCCCCCGCCCTGCAACAATCTTATGGGCTATGTACCATTTTAACGATTTTACAGATGAAAGAAATGGGGCTTACAAAGGTTGAGTGATGGACTGGGGAGATAGCTCAGTAGAATAAGCACTTGCCTGGCAAGCGCAAGGTCCTAGTTCAATCTCTGGTACCATAAAACAAGCAAACAAACAAACCAGAAGCTGAGTGATTTTTCCAGCATTATACAGCTAATAAATGATGGCGCTGTGGTTTGAATCCAGACTTCTCTTAAGTTTCTAGCTCTCTGCTACTTTACTGTGCTTCTTCCTCTTTGATTCTCCTTTTTTTTTTTTTTTTCCAATTTTATGTATTTGTGTG
>NW_004524706.1:2967255-2973897 GCF_000260255.1 Octodon degus
AAGCTTGTTCTAAGTAGGTGCTTTAGACCACTGAGCCATCTCACCAGCCTTTTTTTTTTTTGTACTGGGAATTGAACTCAGGAGCTTGTACTTGCCAAATAGTTGCTGATGCCACTGAGCTATATCTCTGGCCCCATTCTCCATAATGATGGTTAAGTTTGGTGATTATGCTTATTCTTATTATCATTATTATTTAGTAATGAGGCTTTGCTATGTTGCCTGAGCTGGCCTTGAACTCTTCCTGGCTCAGCTTCCAGAGCAGCTAGGATTACAGGACTGTGCTATTATTTATGGCTTTGTTTGTTTGGTTTTGGTTTTCTGGCTTCAGCCTCCAGAATGCTGAGATTATAGGAACACACCATGCTCGTGGTTGATTCTTTCATCTGATAAGAAATTTTGAGCCAGGCACAGTGGCACATGCCAGAGGATCACTGTGAGTTCAAAGCCAGCCTGGACTACAAGATGAGTTCAAGGCCAGTCTGACCTACACAGTGAAATATAGGAGTCACTTCCAGGTCCTCGTCTTGGTCCAAGAAGCCAATATTTGTAATCCCAAAGTTATGTCATTGGAATCCCATCAAGTTAATTCTAATCTACCACTCCCAGTGCAACCCATGGTGAAAGTAAAGACACTAAAACATATTTATAGGGGCTGGCGAGATGGCTCAGTGGTCTAAAGCACCTACTTGGAACAAGCTCGGCAAAGCACAGGGACCACGGTTCGATCCCCCAGTACCACATGCCAGCCAGCCCCGCCCCCTGGTGGGCTGAGCTGGCCGCACACACACAATAAATAAATAAATAAATGTAAAAAAAACACAAAAACATATTTATAATTACTGGGGAGCCAAAGGGCCCTAAGTCCAGCCACAAAGATGGCTTTCCGGCACCAAGAGGCTGACACAGGGCCTCACCTGGTTTTATTCAGTGGAGGAGTGGCTTGAGGAGGAATGATGGAGAGTTGTGGGAAGTAGGTGACTTTGTGAGCTGAGCTAGGTGGGTGGCCTACATCTACCTCTGCCATATGCAGAGAAAGTAATCTGCTTTATGCTATAGAGATAGTATCTAATGTTGTGGGGGGTCTGGTGCTTCAGCTTTGATGTAGTCTTTCAAGCTCCAGGAAGTCACAGCCTCTTTCTCGAGGCTCCACCCCAGCTGGTGGCCTAGAACGTTGGCTCTTTGTCCTGTCTTGACCTGGCTTACGTTAAGGAGCAGCAGGTGTAGGTTAGCAGGGAAACACGCATGCCACCTTCAAAGACTATCACCAGCACCTCAGCTAGGACAATACACATTGCTTAAGGCCAACTGAAGGATAAACAGAAGTCCTAGCCAGCTCTGTGCATATCAGTATGAGGAAATAAGGTCAGGCTCAGTCAAAATGGAGACAGTTGCTCTTCTTTCCAGGAGAGCTGCTCAAGTGGTCTCCACAGTGAAAGAAAAAAAATATATATATAGGGTTTGGAGTATAATTCAGCGGCAGAGCACTTACTGAGAACATATAGCTCTATGAGTTCGCTCCCCAGCAATTCAAGAGAAAGAAACTCTGCCTCAATAATAGCCAAAATTGATCATACATTTTATACCAGACACTATAGTAAGTACTTACTATTGAATTCTCACTACAACTCTAAAGAGGTAATGTTTCTCTCATTTAATAGAGGAAATGGGCTGGTGAGATGGCTCAGTGGAATAAGCGCTTTCCTGGCAAGCGCAAGGGCCTGAGTTCAATCCCCAGTTCCGGGGAAAAAAAAAAAAAAAAAAAAAAAAAAAGCAAAGAAGAAGAAAGCCCAGTATTACTGTGGTTCAAACTTAGTGATGTTTTCTCAGCTAGGCTTATTCTTTTTTTTTTTATTGATGGAAGTGGGGATTGAACTCAGGCCCTTGAGCTTGCCAAGAAAGCGCTTATTCTACTGAGCCATCTCCCCTGCCCCTCAGCTAGGCTTCTGCACACATTTTCTAGCAGGTCATCTCAACTGCTCTCTTGCTTTCTGTTTTTCAGGAGCAACCAAAACTTATCATTAAAAAAAAAAAAATCTGGTGCTTTCACTCCCACTTTTAAATTCCTCATTGGCTGGGCAGATCATGGTGGTGGTAGGTACCTACAATCCCCAACTACTTGCAAGCTGAAGCAGGAGGATCACTGAGGCTCAGAAATTCAAGGCCAGACTGGGCAACACAGTGAAAGCCTCACCTGTTGAGAAAGTTCACATTAGCTAGTTGTCTTCTCAAGTCCTTGCGAGAAAACACAACTTCCTAAACTCCCAAGAACTCCAACCCCTGGGTCTGGGGAGATTGCTCAGTAGAATAAGCACTTGCCTGGCAAGCACAAGGGCCTGAGTTCAATCCCTGGTTCTGAAAAAAAAAAAAAAAAAGAACTCCAAATCACGTTGACTGCCTGCTCATTCTCTTAATTTACTCCCCTTTACCTGAAATATCTTCTCCTGGTCTCCAGCTCCCCAGTTTTTTCTATTCTTACTATCTTTCAGAACTTGACTTATACTTGCCTGAAGGCCCTCTGTGACCCCAGGGACCACTGGCTTCATTTGATTAGGATCCTGTAGTTAGATTCTTAGAGCACTCGCTCCACTTTATTGTAGAGACTTGCTAAACTGCATACTCAAAACTGTAAGATCCCAGCGCAATGGCTGAGATTCTCTCTTAATCACTGAATCTCTATAGTAGTACTAAGATACTCAACATATATTGGAATGAATAAATGAGTGAATCCATGAACCTTTCCTTTTCTGACTCACTGCAGATATGCTTAATTGCAGGTATTATACACAACTCTGCAGTTCAAATGGGGGTAAATTATCATGCCTGAATGGTGTGTAGAACAATCTTCACCTTGTAGTCCTTAGAATGTGGGTGAACTTACAATTCAAGCACTACAATTACAATAAAGGAAAATTATAATTATCTTCTGGTTTGAGTTTTTTTTTTTAATTTTATTTATTTGTGTGTGTGTGTGTGTGTGTGTGTGTGTGGCCAGCTCAGCCCACCAGGGGGCGGGGCTGGCTGGTATGTGGTGCTGGGGGATTGAACCGTGGTCCTTGTGCTTTGCTAAGCTTGTTCTAAGTAGGTGCTTTAGACCACTGAGCCATCTCACCAGCCAAATGGAATAAGGACTTTTTTTTTTTTGCTCGTTGAATGCCTTCAGGGCACTTTTGGATGGCTGGAGTGTTGTGGGGATCGAACTACAGCAACCTGAGGCTGCCAGCATTGTGGAAGCAGCCACTTAAAGAACAGAGCTAGTTCCAGGCCCCCTATGGTTTGAGTTTTTATGAGGCCTAGAAGCATGAAGGGTAGAGGTGACAGCCTTGAAGAGACACACTGCTACTCCCTAATGAATATTAATTGAATTACCTGTTATATCTTCAGCTGTACCCCGAGGCCTGAGAAACCAGCCTTGGTCAGCTTGCACTAAATTTGCTTCACAGTTTTCTCCTCCGATTTTGCTGAGGCTATTTGTTTCTGGATCTCTAAGCACTTGGCTCAGAAGCTCTACTCACTCAAAGAGACCTGAAGTTACTTTGTTTTGGGACACACAAGAAAGAAATGCGGGGAGCCCACCTGCACTTCGCCTGCAAGGAAGCGCTTGCTTGTCCGAGGGCCGACGAGCCCGCGCTCAGGTGCAGTGCAGAGCCTCGCCGCCAGGCGTCTCAGCGGCCGCGCCGCGCCTTCAGCTCCCCGGAGCGCCGCTCGCCGCCGACGCCCGCGTCCTCCATTGTTACTGAGCCTGCAAGCGGAGATCCTTTCTGAAGGGTTCGGAGTAAAGCCCGAGTACATTCCTGCAGCGCGTCCATCAGTACCTAGGTCACCTCTATTAATAACACGCACACCGGATTAACAGCGGTATCTGGCTCGGATACTGCTTTCTTTTAGGGATAACATGCTGTGTTTGTAGGGCATTTGTTTTTTCTCTCTGTAGTTCTCTATCTTGGGGGTTGGGCAGGAGGAGGGCTTCCTTGGGTTTAGCCTGCGATGATCACAATAAGTGATGTGATTACTATCATCTCTTACCCCCCAGTGAGCTAAACGACTTTCCTGCCTTCGTCCACACAGTGCTTTAGTCTGGAAGGCATTTACCACTTTTCTGCTCCTCTTAAATTTTCGGCTGATTTTTAAAGGTCAGAAAATCTAGAGTATAAAGCACGACCAAATGGGAAGAAGATAGCGCAGAGACAGAGCCTTTGTATACTAGAAGAGAACATCAGAAATAAACTACAAGAGAAGAAATATCTGACAAATGGTGTTAGACTAATTTCTAAATAATCAAACGAATTCCAGGGGAATTAAAGAAATGCATATATTTAAAAAAGAAATCCAGAATGAAAGAGCAAAAAAAAAAAAAAAACCAGAAATGACTATTATTAGATTGCTGTCTGGAGTAGGAATTTCTAGGATTTAACATGATAAAGCAAAGTACAAAATAAAATATCAATAAATTTCCCTACTTGAAGATTTAAAATCACATATGAGAAAACAAAATAATAGAAATAAAAATCAGACTAAACATACAGTTGGAAGAAACAAATGTAAGTGGTTAATGTTTTTATTTTTATTTATTTACTTATTTTTCGGCTGGTTCAGCCCACACTGAAGGGGTGGCTGGCACAGCATGTGGTGCTGTAGATCGTCCCCTGCGCCTACTTAAGCTTCCTAAGCAGGCGCTTTAGACCGCTGAGTTATCTCGCTGGCCCCTGGTTAATATTTTTAGTATGTAAAGAATTTACACAAGTTCACAAGAAGGATCCCAGTAGTCAAAACACATGAACAAACATAGGGATAATAATATTCAACCTCGCTAACACAAGGTATCATTTTTCATCAAAGTGAACACAATTTTTTTTTTTTTTTTTAATGTATTTGGTTGTTATAGGTCTCAGTACAAAGCTCGGACTCCAAGTGATCCTCCTGCTTTCAGCCTCCTCAGCACTGGGATTTCAGGAGTGCACCACTACACCTGTTCGGAGCTATCACGCCAGCCCCAGTGAACACAAATTGAAGCAGCCACTTAAAGAACTGAGTGAAGGGGCAGGCTCCCTTCTCCCCCAAAATTATAGAGGGTATTGTGACTATCACTGACATAATCTTTCTGGAAAATAATCTAACAAACCTTTTAGCTAAAGCACATTCATTCATTATTCAACAAATACCTTCTGTGTGCCCGGTATGCTGGAATCCAGCTAAATTTTACTTTTATTTACTTTGGCCTTTTCAGACAGGGTCTTACTATACAGTTCAGGCTGGCCTTGAACTCACTTTATAGCCCAGGCTGGTCTTAAACTCAAGGTAATCCTCCTGCCTCAGCCTCCTGAGTGCTACCATGGCCGGCTGCCAAATTTTAAATAGGGATTTTTTTTTTAATAGGGAAAAATTTTAAATAAAAATCTATTACCTTGGGGCCAGGGAGATGGCTCAGTGGAAAAAGCGCTTCCCTGGCAAGCACAAGGACCTGAGTTCAATCCCCGGTTCCACCAAAAAAAAAAAAAAAAATCTATTACCTTGACATGATCAGTAACATCCTGTAATTGAAAACATCCTGCACTGTCCTCTGAGGGCATGGTCCTGTCCTCTTTACTCAGGACAATCCTGGTTTTTGCCTGATATCCTAGTGTAATTCTGAACTGATGCTCCTCACAGTTTTCTGGCTGGTGGTAAATAAGCATTCTGAGAACAGGTGAGCATTCCTAATTTGTAGAAAAGCACCACTGGGGTCAGCCACAGTCCACTGATTACTATTCTTTTTTTTTTTTTTTCGAACCCGGGGGTTGAACTCAGGTCCTTACACTTGCCAGGAAAGCACTTATTTTACTGAGTCATCTCCCTGGCCCAGTCCATTCATTCTCTCTCTCTCTCTCTCTCTCTCTCTCTCTCTCTCTCTCTCTCTCTCTCTGGTACTCAGAATCGAACTCATAACCTCACACTTACTAGGCAAGCACTTTGTCACTGGGCTATATTCCCAGCCCCAGATTTTCTAAAGTAGATTTTATTGCTTTGTTAACTCATTCAATTTTCACAATACCCTCCATAATTTTGGGGGAGAAGGGGGTCTGCCCCTTCGCTCAGTTCTTTAAGTGGCTGCTTCAACAAAGCAGTCAGGCTCAGGTTGCTGTGGTTCGATCCCCACAACTCAAGCCAGCCAAAAAAAAAAAAAAAAAAAAAAACAACCTTCTGCCATAATTTTGGGGGAGAGAGGGTTTTGGAGGCAGGAGTTCATGATGTGGCTCAGGCTAGCTTTGAACTTGCAGCAATCCTCCTGCTTCAGCCCCCTGAGTGCTGGATAATGGGTATGCGCTACCGTGACCAGCTTTGTAATTGTTTTTTCTCATTTCACCCCTTTCCCTCTAAGATAAGGAAGTTGAAACAGTGGGAGAATAAGTCATCCATAAACACTTATTAAGAGGTGGCAACAGGATTTGTATCCAGTTTATATTTATGTGACGGTGTTATTCTGCCCCTAAGGACAACTCTATATACTTGGTTTCTTTCTTCAGTTAGGGAGGAGTGAAGACTACCTATACCTACAAGTGTCATTTGAAAAATGAACACGAATAATAGCTCAAAAGATCCTTATCTCTTAGAAACAAAATTTATGTTCACTATTTAAAAACCCTATAAATATAAATAATTGTCATT
>NW_004524706.1:2975477-2982671 GCF_000260255.1 Octodon degus
AATTTTGGTCTGCAAACTTAGGTTGTTAACCATCCAGAAGACAAGCTTATTGTTATTACCATACAACTTAGGCTGTTAAGCTTAACGTCACTATCTGTCTGAATATCAAACATCTTAGGCATAATATGGAACAGGTATTTTTCATCGAGAATTGATATGTTGAACTCCGCTGAGCTATTTGGCCAGATGTGATAAAAAAAAAAAAGTGATTTTTTAGGTTGAAATAAATTATTTTAAATTAACATAATTATAGGCAGGATTATACAGTTAGGTTTATGTATCTTCTTTTTTTTTGTTTTGTATTTTAGAGAAAGGTTCTACAGGGCAAACCCTTTATTATTATTTTTTTAAATGTATTTGGTCATTACAGGGTCTCACTATGCAGCTCAGACTCACAGTGATCCTCCTGTTTTCAGCCTCCCCAGTGCTTGGTACACAGGCATAGGCTACTACACCTGGATTAGTGAGACCTTATAGACCCTGCAGTAAATATGTTTTAAAAATCTAAGAAAGAAAGAAAGAGAGAAGAAAAGAAAGAAAGAAAAGAAAAATATTATTTGTCCAGCAGGGTCTATAGGGTCTCACTAATCCTCCTGTTTTCAGCCTCCCCAGTGCTTGGTACACAGGCATAGGCTACTACACCTGGATTAGTGAGACCTTATAGACCCTGCAGTAAATATGTTTTAAAAATCTAAGAAAGAAAGAAAGAGAGAAGAAAAGAAAGAAAGAAAAGAAAAATATTATTTGTCCAGCAGGGTCTATAGGGTCTCACTAATCCTCCTGTTTTCAGCCTCCCCAGTGCTTGGTACACAGGCATAGGCTACTACACCTGGATTAGTGAGACCTTATAGACCCTGCAGTAAATATGTTTTAAAAATCTAAGAAAGAAAGAAAGAGAGAAGAAAAGAAAGAAAGAAAAGAAAAATATTATTTGTCCAGCAGGGTCTATAGGGTCTCACTAATCCTCCTGTTTTCAGCCTCCCAAGTGCTGGGATTACAGGCGCACATCACCACACCCAGTCTCAATCACTGTCTCAGCATGCCCCAAGGGCGGGGCTGGCACGGCATGCCAGGGATTGAACCTAAATGCTGCGCTCTGCCTAAGCAGGCACTTTAGTCCGCTGAGCTATCAGGCGGGCTACTCTGGATTGAAACATATTCAGGTTCCATCCCAGCTGTCTCCGGCCATTTGTCCTTGAGCAAGTTTCTGAATCTCTCTTGAGCTTTATTTTTCCTTATTTATAAACCTGTAAGAGTAACAGTATCTTCTATGTTGGCTTGAGGATTAAGTATCCTAATCAAGGGCCAGCAAGATAGCTCAGCGGTCTAAAGTGCCTGCTTAGGCAAACACAGGGACTACAGTTCGATTCCCGGCACCACATGCCACGCAAGCCCTGTCCCCAGGGCTGGCTGAGCCAGCCATTAAAAGAAGAATAGTACCCTAACCTAACGCAGGACCAATAGGAAAAAATGCTCCTTTCAAATTAGTTACTGTTATCATTGTGACTTCCAAGTTCCAGGGACTCTAACTGAGGATACTTCAGCAGGGATGCTGGTCTTACGGAATCAGACTTGCTGGGCTTGGGCAGTGAAAGACTCGGTGGAGGTGCCCTTTGACTACTGTTTCCTGAAGGCGCATGAAGGAACAATCCAGAAGGGCCAGGCAAGATCATCGAGGCTGGATGTCTTGGGCATGTGTTCTTCGCACTGGAGGAAGCAAGACTGACACTGAATATGCTTCAGAGGACCAAGGGGACCAGGTGGTGAGCTCTGCTGTGCCGCTGCCCTGCAGTGAAGGGCAGGCGGCCGCTGGCCGCTGAGTTTGCACCAGGTCGGCCCGAGTCGTCCTGCCTCGGCTCACTCAGGCTCAGAGCAGGGCCTGCGCCCGGGCTCCAGGCTTAGCACCACTCTCAAGGGCTCGCAGTATCACTGCGTAACGTGCCTGTGGCTCCATCCGATTCAGCGGCTACGGCAGGGAGGCGCCTGCGGAGAAATCCCTTCAAAGCTCAACTCAAGGGCAAGGCTGTGAGGACTCGGTGTGCTAATACGTGTTAAGTGCAGTGCCCACCTGAAACGTTAGATGGCGCTCTGTGCTCTGCATCACTGGGAAGGTGGCAGGCACAGAGTCATTCGCAGCCGTTCCCAGAGACTCCACGGGCAGGACCCATTCGTGGTCAGGGCTCCTAAATATCCCTGGTGTGGCCCTGTACTTACCACTCTATTTCTGTTGTCTGCTGACTTGTGGATTTCCTCTATAAGGCGGTGAATTCTTTGAAAGTAAAGATCACGTTCTTTATCTTGAAGTTCAGCTGCTTCCACAAAGCTGTGAGCCTCAGGTTGCTGGAGTTCGAACCTCACAACTCTCCCGCTGGCCACAAGTGCTCTGAAGGCATTTGAGGAAGAAAAAAAAAAAAAAAAAAACTTTATCTTGAAGTTCAGCCTGTGAATTCTTAGACATTTAATGAATGAGTTTTTGTCCGTGTGTGTGTGTGTGTGTGTGTGTTTGCGTGTGTGTGTGCGCGCGCGAACGCGCACGTGCTCCTTTTCTATGTTCTGAGACAGAATCTCATTAAGTTGCTGAATTGCCCAGGGTGGGCTCAAATTTGTGATCCTCCTGCCTCAGTTTTCCAGAGTGTTGGTGTGCTTCCAGGCCCAGTTGTTTCACCATTCTTAAATAAAGGTAGGTATGTTGAAAACAATATGCATTTTAGGATCTTTATAAGTCTAGAGTTGGGGTCCAGAGGGATAGCTCAGCAGCTTAAGCACCTGCCTGGCAAGTACAAAGTTCCGAGTTTGATTTCTGGTCCCACATACGGTGCTGTGCAGGGCCAATTTGACCCCAGAACTCCAGAACCAAATGTGGTGATGTATGCCTGTAATCCCAGAGCTGGGGAGGTTGAGACAGGAGAATCTGCGAGTTCAAGACCAGCCTGGGAACTACAAAAGTGAGCACAAGGCCAGCTGGAACTGCACAGTGAGATCTGTCTCAAAAGTACAAACAAACAAAAAGGCTAGATTTGAATTGTAACCTCTCCATAGTAAAGATTTTTTTTTTTTTTTTGAGACAGTGTTGTAGGCAGCTGAGTTAGAAATATTATGAGCAGTCAGACAGGGCCAGGCCCTCAAGGAGACAGCACAGAAGAGGAGATGCCTTACAACTGTGGGAGGGGCGGATGCTCCTGCTGTGAACCAGACCTAAAGACCAAAGATCAAACAAAGGCTGACCTCTCTAAAGATAAGCATCCAGGATTGATCATCACTTTGAGGAAGCCAGGAAGAGTCACTAATCCAGTGCCTACCAAATAAGCCACTGTTCTACATTCATGCCCACCTGCTGCGTGACTCGCTTCCCCATTTGGTCCTGGATTTAATCAATTTTACCTGAGCAATGGTGCTTGTAATCTTATTGGTTGACCCTAGTTTTGTCCCACCCCATGTGTAAGTTCCCATGGTTTCCACTTTAGACTCATCTCACCACATGGTTTTGCTCTATAAAAATCCCTGGAAAAGACAGATTTGGGGACAACCCATTCGGGCACCCCTTCTGTCCTCTCAGACAGGAGTTTTCTTTCCCTCAATACATATATTCTGCTCTTAGATTCCATTGTTCCTAAGATTCATTCTTCAGTTTTAGAGAACACGAACTCGACCCAGATATCTTTCAGGTTGGGAGTTTCATTCCCCTACACAAACAGGGTCTCACTGTGTAGTCCAGGCTGGCCTTGAACTTACTAGGTAGCCCGGGATGGCCTTGAACCTGCAGTGATCCTCCTGCCTCAGTCTCCTGAGTGCTGGGATTGCAAGGGTGTGCCACCTCCAGCTACCTCTCCATAGTAGCTGTATAGCCCTAGCATGTTATTTCACTTAGAAGGGGCCGGGAAGATGGCTCAGTAAAATAAGTGCTTCTCTGGCAAGAGCAAGGGCCTGAGTTCAATCCCCGGTTCTGCCAAAAGAGAGAAGGGGGGAGAGAGGGAAGAGCACTATTTCACTTATAATTTAAGTTTCTTCACCTAAAAATGGGGTCATGTCACTTCTTCATGGAATTGTTATGAGGGATAAATAGAATAGGGAAAGGATGGAGACTCCGAACCTAGACAATTTTAGGTGCTCAGGAGATGGGTCAGTTCCCTTCATTTTCTGGCAGTTTATACCAATAAGCTAAGAAATAAAAAGCCAGTCTGGAATCAGAGTTTCCTTCATGGATAAAATTCTCAAGCAGTAAGAACACCTGAAGTCAATGTAAAGCACTATGCTGTCTCTGGCTAAGGCACTGGCTGTGCCTGAGAACTTATTGCTGGGCTTAATTAGGCGTTGTCCTCCACCATGATCAGAGGGGTAATTCCCGGAGGGTGGATCCAGGCAGGAGTCCTCCATGGGTGACACTGGATCTAGCCTGCAGACTCCGGTGCCTTAGGCCCAGGGAATGGCTGAAAGCTGGGGCTCAGCCTGACAGCAGAAGCTGGATTCTAAGCAAACACTAATCTGATCAGACAGAGGGTAAACGCTGATGAGAGGGTGAGTAGGGGGTTGCCCTCAGAACCACCCTAGGAGACAAGGATCCTAAGGCTGCCCACCGCCCCTGCATCCCGCCTTCCCCACCTGCCATGCCCCCCACTGCCTGCTTTCGCCTGCTGAATTTAGCCCAAAAACCACGTACCTGCTGCCTCTGCTGAGCCCTCCTGGAACAGAATCTGGTGCTTGCCAAGCTGGCAGCGATTGGAGCGCAATCCAACAGCCAGCTCCTTGTTGGCTTCCTTTACTTGGTAGGAAAAGATGCAAAGAGTCGAACTCAAGAAGCCTCAAGAGGGGTGCAGGCCTGAAGATCTGAACTTGGATCGTAAAACTGGACGGAATCCATGCCAACCACCAGCCCCTCTGGTCACATCTCTGCACTCATCCACCCTGTCCCTGCCTCCTACCCCTCCCCTGGGGCCTGCTCTGTGGCAAACAGACTTTGCTACTCATTTTTCCCCCAGAAAATTAAATAAGGCTCCTCACGACTCTGAAGCTCTTAGAATTAATGTCTTAATTCTAAGACATTAGCTCCTCCAACTTCTTCTACTGGGATGTTTGTATCCAACTCCATAAGAAAATTGCCTTATAGGGCCAGCCAAATAGTTCAGCAGATTAAAGAACCTGCAAGGGGTTCGATCCCTGGGCCTGCCATACCAGCCCCACACCCCAGGGCTTGCTGAGACAGCAATTAAGACTGGGCGTGGTGTCAGGCATCTGAAATCCCAGCTCTTGGGAGGCTGTAAACAGGTGGATCACTAAAAGCCCTGAACACCCTGTAGACCCTTCTCTAAAAAAAAAAAAAAAAAAAAAGATAAAAAAGAAAGAAATTTGCCTTATGCTTTGTTTTTTTCCCTCTGAAAATTCTCAAATCCATGCACTGTCTGGAAAAGAAGTAAGGTTTCCTTTCTCCTCTCTCTTTCGAGATTGGATCTTGCTATGGAGTTCAGGCTGGCCTTGAATTTCCTATGTAGCTCGCGGGCATGCCCTCAAATGTATGGAGATCCTCCTGCCTCAGCTGCACCAGTGTTGGGATTACAGATGCGTGCCATCACACCTGGCCACTGTCTTTCTTTTTTGTCTTTTTGAGACAGGGTTTCACTTCACACCTCAGGCTGGCCTTGAGCTTGCCTTGTAGCCCAGGTTCATCTCAAACTCACAATGATCCTCCTGCCTCAGCTTCTTCAGTGCTGGGATTACAGGCATGTGCCACCATATCTGGCTGGCCAGTTTCTTCCATAAAAATAAAACAAAACAAAACAAAAATCTTTCAGAAATAGAAACATGAGGCTGGGGACATAGCTCAGTAGTACAACTACCAGCCTGCCTGGCAAGCACAAGGTCCTGAGTTCAATTCCCAGTACCAAAAAAACCAAAACCAAAACAAAACAAAACAAAAACAAAAACAAAAGCAAGCAAACAAACAAACAAAAAAAAAAACAGGAATTACTTAAAGAAATAGAAATAAAATAAATTGGGGCCAGGGAGAGAGAACTCAATAGCATAAACACCTGCTTGGTGTGCACAAGATCCTGAGTTTGATTCCTGGTGCCAGGGGAGAAAAAAAAAGCTTGTCTTGGAAGAGCAACATAGCAGTACATAGGGGTACATAGGGGCATAAACAAAGAGCTGAGTGCAATCCCCAGTGTGTCGACTTCAAAACCAGATGGTCTACATAGGAACCCTGGAGTTGACATGTACTAGTTTTTTGTATGCATGTGTGTGTGTGGGGGTTGTATTTTAGGGAAGGGTGTTCAGGGTCTCACTACTAGATAGGACTTGTATCCTATTAATCAGCTTTGAAACTGTACAAAAATAATAATAATAAAAATAAAAATGGGCAATAAAAAAATAGATAGGACTAGTAGTGAGCCGCCTCTTTGTAGCCTCCCAAGAGCTGGGATTATAGGCTTGCACCACCATGCCGTCTCAGTTGCCATCTCAGTGGCTCCAGGGATGGAGCTGGCACGGAACATGTACTAGTTTTAAGAACTTTGTTTTTTGTTTTGGTTTTTTTTTGCAGAACCAGGGATTGAACTCAGGCCCTTGTGTTTGCCAGGGAAGCACTTATTCCACTGAGCCATCTCCTGGGCCCCTAAGAACTTTGTTAACCTCTCTCAGATTAATTTTCCTCAATATATAATATGGGGATGATAATAATAGTTTTTAGCATCAGGAGGATTAAATTATTATTATTATTATTATTATTATTATTATTACTTTGGCAGAACCAGGGATTGAACTCAGGCCCTTGCATTTGCCAGGGAAACACTCTACTGACCCATCTCCCTGGCCCCCTAAATTATTATTATTATTTTAGATAATTTATTTGGTACAGGGGGTCTCTACAAAGCTCAGACTTGTAGTGATCTTCCTGTCTCAGCCTCCCAGTGCTGGGATTACAGGTGTGCACCACCATGCCCGGTATTCATGGCTGGCTAGTCGAGGGTCTGGCACAGCATGCAGTACTGGGGATTGAGCCTGGGTTCTTGTGCTTGCCAGGCGGCACTTAGACTACTGAGCTATCTCCCTGGCCTAGGAGGATTAAATTAAAGTGAGTGTTTAAAACACATAGAAGAGTGCTCAGCAGTTGAGACCTACTATAAAAATATACACTATTATTTTTTTTTAATTTTATTATTTTTTTTTAATGTGTGTGTGTGTGTGTGTGTGTGTGTGTGT
>NW_004524706.1:2990500-2991862 GCF_000260255.1 Octodon degus
AAAAAAAAAAAAAAAGTATTTGGTTGTTGCAGGGTCCCACTACACAGCTCAGACTCATGGTGATCCTCCTGCTTTCAGCCTCCCCAGCGCTGGGATTACAGGCGTGAGCCACCATGCCTGGACTTTGGCCACTCAGGATGTCCTAGGGGTAGGGCTGGCACTGCATGTGGTGCTGGGGATCAAACCGCAGTCCCTGCACTTGCCTAAGCTTGCCTAAGCAGGCACTTTAGTCTGCTGATATATCTCACTGGCCTCTATTTATTTAATCTTTTTGAAACATGGTTTCAATGTATAATTCAGGCTGGCCTTGAATTCACTTTTTAGCCCAGGCTGGTCTCAAATTTCCAGCGATCCTCCCACCTCAGCCTCCTTCTTGAGTGTTGGGATGGCAGGCATGAACCACCACACCCAGCCTGATGCCCATTTAATTTTGAATATCTTATATATTTTGTCTGACATGCAGTTACAATCAAAAGACTCATAGAACAAAATCTAGATGAAAAAAGTCAGAGGACCATGGAGAGATTAGATTTCTCTCGAAACAAAATTGTTTCAGGTATTCTTTTTTTCTTCTTTTTCATTTCTTTTTTTTTTTGCAGAACTGGGGATTGAACTCAGGCCCTTGCACTTGCCAGGCAAGTGCTTAGTCTACTGAGCTATCTCCCTGGCCCTCTGTTTCAGGTATTCTAACATCTGTTAGGATGTCATGATCCTGATATTGCTTTGGTTTTTGGGTTTGTTTTTTTTTTTTATTTTTTAGGGAAGGGTCTACAGGGTGTTCAGGGTCTCACTACTAGATCGGACTCGTAGTGATTGACCTGTTTTTACAGCCTCCCAAGAGCTGCGATTACAGGCGTGCGCCACCACCCCCAGTCTCAATTGTCCCCTCAGTGTGCCTTGGGGGTGGGGCCAGCACAACAGGCCTGGGAATCGAACCCCATGCCTGATTGTAGGTGCTTTAATGCGCTGAGCTGTTTGGTCGGCCCTGTGATGTTGTTTATTATTTATTTATTTTACTTTTTCTGATAGTTTATTAATAAACACTATTAGGATTGCAAATATTTCTCTAAATCTCTCTGTTGCAAACTTTACAATGCTTCTCTGTTCAAATATGTACATTCAGTTCAGGAATGGTGGTGCTTGCCTGTAATCCCAGCATTTGGGAAGCTGACGCAGGAGGTTCGCTGTGAGTTTGAGGCCAGCCTGAGTTACAAAATGAGTTCAAGGCCAGCCTGAATTCATAGCAAAACCCTGTCTCAAAAAGAAAAAAAGGGCCGGGGAGATGGCTTAGTGGAAGCACTTCCCTGGCAACCACAAGGGCCTGAGTTCAATCCCCGGTTCCACAAAAAAAAAAAAAAAAAA
>NW_004524706.1:2991962-2992532 GCF_000260255.1 Octodon degus
CTATTATTTTGATATAGGAGAATGAAACTCCCAACCTGAAAGATATCTGGGCCACGTTCATATACTCTAAATCTGAAGAATGAATTTTAGGAACAATAGGGTTTAAGAGCAGAATATATTTATTAGGGGAAAAAGAAGCTTCTGTCTGAGAAGGACACAAGGGGGACGTGACTGGGTTGCCCCAGCATCTGTTGTTTCTAGGGATTTTTATAGAGCAAAACCATGAGGTGAGGTAGGTCTAAGGTAGAAAACATGAGAACTCGCACATAAGGTGGGACAAAACTAGGGTCGGTCTATAAGGTCCCCCCCCCCTTGGAACTAGGGATTGAACTCAGGTCCTTGCACTTTTTGGGCAAGAGCTTATTCTACTGAGCTATCTCCCTGGCCCCAGTCTATAAGGTTAGAAGCACAATTGCTCAGGTAAAATTGATTAAATCCAGGACCAAATGAGTCTGTAGCAGGTGGGCATGAATGTAGAACAGTGGCTTATTTGGTAGGTGTTGGATTAGCCTACCAAGATGGATTAGCCATCTTCCCAGCTTCCTCAAGGTGATGATCAATCCTGGATGC
>NW_004524706.1:2993487-2994183 GCF_000260255.1 Octodon degus
TTTTTTTTAAGAATTTAAGAATTTATTGAGAGAAAGCTTCTGTCTGAGAAGGACAGGAGGGGCCCCAGAAAATAGATTGTATACCAACCCTGCTTCTCAAACCTGTTTTATTGAGCAAATGCATAGCGTGAGGTGGGCCTATGATGAGACAGAAGTAGAACCAACCAATAAGATTACAAGTGTAGTTGCTTAGATCATATTGATTCAATGGCACATCGTAGAATGGGACAAAACTATGGTCAACCAATAAGGTTACAACAAGCATAGTGGCATGGGTGATACTGACTAAATGGGGACCAAATGGGGAAACAAGTCATGCAGCAAATGCACCTGTGCAGACAAGGGCTTTCCAGGAAGGTGAGTGGTAAGGAGGTTTGGTCCTCACAAAAAGGTGATTAATGCCTACTTAGAACATCAGTCATTTGGGCTGGTGAGATGGCTCAGTGGTCTAAAGCACCTACTTGGAACAAGCTTAGCAAAAGCACAGGGACCGTGGTTCAATCCCCCAGCACCACATGCCAGCCAGCGCCGCTCCCTGGTGGGCTGAGCTGGCCACACACACACACACACACACACACACACACATAAATAAATAAATATAAAAAAAAAAAAAGAACATCGGTCACTGCTGTTCATTCCTAGAGGAAGTATATGGCTTTTGCTGTCTTCCACCACCATGAACAATTGTTCCTCTGT
>NW_004524706.1:3003219-3009471 GCF_000260255.1 Octodon degus
CTTTCCTTTGACAGGGTCTCGTTATACAGTTCAGTTGGCTTGAGCTCATTTTGTAGCCCAGGAGCTGGGGATATGGCTCAGTGGAATAAGTGCTTCCCTGGCAAGCTGGACACTCACAGACATGACCTCATAAGACGGGTGTCAGCACCCTTCTTTTACAGAAGAGTAAGCTCAAAATAATAGAACAGCTAGCTTGCCTAAGTTCACCTAGGCACTGTGCTAAGTATGCAATGAGGAAAACAGGTTTCCAGGGATTTTTTATGACATAATGACAAGGGGCTGGGGATATAGCTCAGTGGCTTAAGCACCTGCCTGTCAAGCACAGGTCCTGAGTTCAATCCCTGGTACTGAGAAAAAAAAACACACACATACAACATAGTGACAAGATGGGGATGCCAGTAACATATATGAGATAAGTGAAAAAGCAAAAGAACAAGCACAGAGGCCCTACCCAAAAAGGAGCTGCCTTGATTTCATCGGAGATAGATATTTGTGCTAAGCCCTAAAGGATGAGTAGGAGGGTTTTTTTTTTTTTTTTTTTTTTTTTTTTTTTTTTTGTGTGTGTGTGTGTGTGTGTGTGTGTAACCGGGAATTGATCTCAGACCCTTGCACTTGCCAGGGAAGTGCTTATTCCACTGAGCCAACTCCCTGGCCCTAGGAGTTTTGATAGAATAAAAAGGAGCTCCTTTTTTGTTTGTCACAGACATTTGGAAGTGCATTTTGTAATTGGGGAATGACAAATTTTTCTGTAGTTGATACAAAGAAAAGATAGAGGCAGATGGGAAATGAGGATGGATCATAAGTGGTGTCAAACTCATGCTGTGGGAGTAAGGATTTGTTTCTTTTTTTTTTTTTTTTTGCAGAACTGGTGATTGAACTCAGGCCCTTGTGCTTGCCAGGGAAGTGCTTATTCTATTGAGCCATCTCCCCGGCCCCAGGATTTGTTTCTGAAGTTAGTAGGGACATAATCATAAATCGGTGCAAAAATTTTATGCCAATACATGATTTGGGTACCAAACTGTGGTCCATGAATTCTGTAGAGTCCCTGAGATTCCTTCTCTTTTTAAATGTATTTAGTACAGGATCTACAGGGTCTCACTACACAGACCAGACTCACAGACTCGTAGTGATCCTCCTGTTTTCAGCCTCCCCATGAGCCACCATGCCCAGACTCTATAGCCAGCTCAGGGGTGGGACCACGTGGCATGTGACATGGGGATCAAACCCGTCCCTGTGCTTGCCAAAGCAGGTGCTTAGTCCACTGTGCTATCTAGCCAGCCCTGCTGGGCATTTTCTAACTTATTCACATTGACATATGTTTAATGATCATAGTTTTGTTTCATTGGGGTCTTTTTCGTTGGTGCTGGCATTGAACATCCTAGGGCCTTGTATCTTCTTAGGCAGCTTCTCTACCGGGGAGCTATGTACATCTTCAGACCTCTTGAAATTGTTCAGGTTGGTCTTAAACTCGCCATTCTCCTGCAGCACCCTCAAGTAGCTGAGTTTGTAGGTGTGCGCCACCATACCTGGCTTCGCTGAACTTTCAATTTTGGTGATAGCAAGGATTGAACCTAGGGGCTTTTTATCATTGTGTTACATTCCTAGCTGGTTTTGTTTTGAGATAGAATCTTGCTAGTTTCCCAGCTGAGCTAGAACTTGAGATCTCCCTACCTCAGCATCCTGAGAAGCTAGAAGGACGGGTGTGAACTATGGTGTGTGCCTTGCCTCTTTGTACATGATTAAATGTGCAGTTCAGTAATCTTAACCATCACATTGTTGTGCATTAGTTCTCTAGAATGTTTTCATCTAAAAACTGAAAATCTAGGGGCTGGGGAGATAGCTCAGTAGAATAAGCGCTTGGCTGGCAAGTGCAAGGTCCTGAGTTCAATCCTCAGTTCCGGGAAAAACAAAAAAAAAACAAAAACAAAAACAAAAAACCCACCTGAAAATCTATACTCATTAAATAATTTGTTATTTCCTTCCATTCTAAACTCTGGGCAATCACAATTCTACTTTCTCTTTCTATAAATTTGACTGTTTTACAGTATTTGCCTTTTCATGAGTGATGGTTTTCATGTAGCTTAATGTCCTCAGGTTTTATCTACATCGTAGTCCATGCCAGACTTTGCTTATTTTTTTTTTTAATGTATGTACCACAGTGTATTTATCCATTCATCTATGGGGTTATATCTGCTTCCACCTCTTAGCTGTTGAGAATAATGCTGGTATGCACATAGGCGTACAAATACCTTGAGATCCTGCTTACAATTAATTTGCTGAATCACATGGTCGTGTGTGTGTGTGTGTGTGTGTGTGTGTGTGGCTGAACTAAGGACCTTCACACCAAGCTACATATACACCACGCTTGGCTAGTATTTCTAATTTATTTTTTAATTTTAAAAATGAGGTGTTGTGGGCCAGGGAGATAGCTCAGTAGAATAAGAGTTTGCCTGACGAGCGCAAGGTCCTGAGTTCAATCCTCAGCACTGCAAAAAAAAAAAAAAAAAAGTTAGAAATGAGGTGTTGTTATATTTTCCAATTAGGTCACAAACTCCTAGGCTTTGAGGGTCCTTCTGCTTCAGCATCATAAGTAGCTGCACACAGCTCCTAGTTTTAGGTTTTTTAAGGAACCACAATGCTGCTTTTTTAATTTTTTTTTTTTTGCTTTTATTTAAAAAAAAAAAAACAATGTATTTGGTACAGTGTCTCACTATGCAGCTCAGACACGTAGTGATCCTCCTGTTTTCAGCTTCCCGAGTTCTGGGATTACAGGCATGTGCCACCATGCTTGGACTCGGTGGCCAGCTCAGTGCACCAGGGGGCAGGGCTGGCTGGGCATGCAGTCCCTGCACTTGCCTAAGCCGGTGCTTAGTCCACTGAGCTATCTTGCTGGCCCTCATCATACTGTTTTATGCAGTAGCTGTATCTATCCTTTCCTTTCTATCCTTTCCTTTTCAGCTGTGTTGGTGTTTGCGTTTATACTTCAAATCAGCGGTGGGTTAATCTGCTGACCTGAGCACAGTGGCCCCATAACTGCTGTGCTCCTTCCACCACCCCATCATAGTAAGACAGTGTTCCCAATGAAGCAGTAAAATTATTAGTTTTGATTTTGTTAACTCTAAACAGGCTTTTCTAGTACTTTGTGCTACTAAAAGGGATAGATAGAGGCACAGAGCGCTTCTGCATATCCAAGTACCAGGATTCTTTCAAGGAATGTCCTTGTGGAATTGAATGTAGCTCTGGAAGCAGACCTAGCTGCTTGTACTCGTAGAACACCATTTGTGCTTGAAAGAATGACTGGCAAACTGTAGTTGTACAGATTGGGATGCTTGGCAGACATTCTTCTCAAAGTTGAATGAAGCAAGACTGTTTCTTCAAGGAAAAGAACTATTTGTTGCTAATAATAAAATTCAGGCTTTCATGTAAAATAAGAACATTGGAAAACTTGTATTTGCCATCATGAGATTGACAGCTTTGTAGTACTGAAGACTTTTATGATGGGGTTGTAACATTAATAAACGCAATTTATTTATGTCCTTCCTTTTTTCCACTTTTCCCTCCTCCCTCTCTCCCTCCTTTCCTCCCTCTTTTCTTCCCTCCTTTTCTTCCTTTGTGTTGTTATGGTTTATATCTGGCTGTCCCTCAAAAGCCTCATGCACTCATAGGTGGGGCTTTTAGGAGGTGCATAGATCCTGGAAATGTAATACTGGATTATGGGCATGACAACTGGATTCTCCACTGATGAGTTTGGCATAATTCTGGGTGTGGATAATAGAAAGGCCCACTCTCTGTGTGGGTGGTACCAATCAATGGGTTTGTAGCCTTAATGGAATAAAAAGGGAGAGGAAGGCACACTGCTTAAGGCCTGCCACACTCTGAGCTGTTCCTCCTCTGCCACGCCCCTCTGTCATGCTGCCCTGCCTTCGAGTCAGCAGACTATGGAGTCAGCAGACTATGGACCAAAATGTCTGCAAACTATGAGCTGAAATAAGCCTTTCCTCCTCCTTTTTTTTTTTTTTTTTTCTTTTTTAATGATCTCACTCTGCAGCTTGGACTCATACTGATCCTCCTGTTTTTAGCCTCCCCAGTGCTGGGATTATAAGCGTGCAACACCACATCTGGACTCGGTCACCCACTCAGCGCACTCTGGGGCAGGGCCAGCAGGGCATGTGGTTCTGGGGATTGAATCCCAGTCCTTGCACTTGCCTAAGCAGTGCTTAGTCTACTGAGCTATCTCACTGGCCTTTGTCCTTTAACTTAGGTTTCAGGTACTTTGTCTCAGTGAACAGAAAAATAACTAAGACATGTGTGCTAAGAGTAATTGGACCCAGGACCTTGCATATGACAGGCAAGCACTAGTGAGCTCTTCCCCAGCCCCAAACCAGTATTTTTTTTACATAACCAATGCATGGTGTTATAAAATTATTCAAGGGTAGGACATCCAGAGGCTCTGGGTTTAATTCCCAGCGTTACAAAATAAATAAAATAAACTATATTTCCTAGATTTTGTTGGTCAAGAAGCAGAGAAACAGTTACTTCCATCATAGCTATTTATTAGATGTACAGACCTATACAAAACATTAATATTTATCAATGTTTAAAATGCTTTTTTGGGGGGCTGGGGAGATGGCGCAGTAGAATAAGCGCTTGCCTGGCAAGTGCCAGCGTCTGAATTCAATCTCCAGCTCCACCAAAAATAAAATATATTTAAAATGCTTTTTGGGGGGCTGGGAGATGGCTCAGTAGAATAAGTGCTTGCCTGCCAAGCACAAGGGCCTGAGTTCAATCCCCGATTCTGCCAAAAAAAAAATAATAATAAAAATAAAATAAAAATTTTTTGTGTGTATTTAGTACAGAGTCTACAGGGTCTCGCTACACAAATCATATTTGTAGTGATCTTCCTGTTTTCAGCCTCCCAAGTGCTGGGATTACAAGCATGTGTCAGCATGCCTGTCTTAATCTCTGTCTCATCATGCCCTGGGGGTGGGGCTGGCACGGCGTGCCAGGAATATTACATAGTCTGACATGGATATACACACATGTGGTCTTGGCAACTGAGAAGGCTGAGGCAGAAGGATCATTTGAGACCAGGAGTTCAGGATCAGCCTGGGCAACACACCTGGACGCTGTTTCTAAGGACATAAATACATGCTACAAATATACGCTCATTTGTTCAGAGTTACATATATGATGATATGGCTGGTGTAAACCCTGAAAATTCATGTTGAAATTTAACTGCCATTGTAACAGTGTCAAGATGTGGAAGCTCTGTAAACTTTTGTTGTTTGTGAAATTTTTTTTTAAATTGTTATTTTTTAGGGAAGGGTCTACGGGGTGTTCAGGGTCTCACTATTAGATCAGACTCGTAGTGATCCCCCTGTTTTACAGCCAGCCTCCCAAGAGCTAGGATTACAGGTGCAGGCCACCACACCCACTCTCAGTTGCCTTCTCAGTGCGCTCCAGGGGCAGGTCTGGCATGGCAGGCCAAGGGATCGAACCCCCAGCCCCTGTGCCTGCAAATATGAGAACAGCATTTGATAACTTATAGGTGCATTTTGCATAAATGTCTTACCTGCTCAGCACACTCAGAGGCTGAGCTGGTGCAGCATCTGGTGCTGCGGATTGACCCCTTTTCCCTGCTCTTGTACAAGGAGGCACTTAGTCTGTTGAACTAGCTTTGTGTTAGTTGATACATTGTGTCAACTTGCATGACTCAGCTCCAGCAGTTCTCAGCATGGGGGCCTAGCCCTGCAGGTGGGCAGGGCCCAGAAATTGAGAAAGGCTTCTGGCCACCCTGCTCGGCTTCCTGCCTCCTTCCCCACTTCCGCGAAGAAGTCTCAGACTTCGGAAGAGTTTGGTCTTCCCAGCCGAGCCACTTTGGAGGCACTACAATTGCCTGACTTTGCAGTCAGTGTAGAAGGAAGAGAGAGAGGAGCCGTGAAAGCCACAGCTGGTGCTCCTCCTTGCTCTTCATTGTTTTCTGCCGCGTGAACTGCTGTCGTTTGCCTGGGAGTCTGCGGAAGATGGACTGAACCCTCCAGTAACTGTGAGCTAAATAAACCTTTCCTTCCTTCATTTTGATTGTTGGATATTTGTCCTAGCAACGAGTAAAAAGTAACTAAGACAGTCTTGCTGGCCTTGCATCTTCTAATCTAACCATTGATCCTTGGATCTTTTATTTTGGCCAGTAACATGCTGTTTTTTTATTTTTTATTTTTATTTTTTTTTACATTTAGAGAGAGAGAGAGAGAG
>NW_004524706.1:3009571-3014374 GCF_000260255.1 Octodon degus
AAAAAAAAAAAAGAACATCGGTCACTGCTGTTCATTCCTAGAGGAAGTATATGGCTTTTGCTGTCTTCCACCACCATGAACAATTGTTCCTCTGTTGAGCCTCCTATCCCTGAAAACAGCTGATTACAGACTGAAACCTCCTCAAACTATGAGCTTTTCTTTCCTTAATTTTGAGTGGTAGGGACACCTTACAGCCTCCTGGGTGCTGGGATTGCAGATGTGTACTATCACGTCCCAAACAGAACCGGGGATTGAACTCACGCCCTTGTACTTGCCAGGGAAGCGCTTATTCCACTGAGCCATCTCCCTGGCCCCTTGGTGTTCCTTTTTTTATAAAAAATGTATTTAGTACAGGGTCTGCAGGGTCTCACTACACAGATCAGACTCATAGTGATCCTCCTGTTTTCAGCCTCCCAAGCACTGGGATTACAGCCGTGTGCCACCATGCCCAGCCTCAGTGGCAGTCTCAGTGGGGCCCAGGGGTGGGGCTGACACAGCATGGGGATCGAAACACTTTTTTTCTTGAAGCCTGGCCTCCAGTGACTGCACCTCCAGCCACAGTTGTCCTCTGCACTGACCTCTCGAGAGCCCAGCCCTATCTGCCTACAATACATCTGCCTATCTTAGCTATTGTCTTAGTCACTATTCTCTCATTACTGAGACAGAAAACCTACACCCAAAATTAAGGAAATAAAGTCTCATAGTTTGGGGAGGTTTCAGTCCGTAATCAGCTGGCTCCAGGGCAGAGAGGCAAGGTAGAGGAACAATTGTTCACGGTAGTGGAAGACAGCAAAAGCCACAACAGCAAAAGGGAGAGGAGAGAAAGAGCAAGCCCCTCTTGGGCCCTTACATTGTATGCAGGCTGCCTGCCCTAGGGCGGGTGCAGCGCTCACACCCACACCAGTAAACCCAGAACTGGACTGTGAATCAATCACAAACTCAAGAAGCCTGCCCCCAAGACTGCATGAGGCTTTGGGGGGGGGGACATCTAAACACAAACTATTAACAGTGGTCTATAATCTTTCTCCCTCTGAATGAGTACCCTTAACTGCCATGAGGAGGCAAGGGCTGAAGATCCATCAGGCAACTTTCAGTGAACAGCTGGCACTTTTTGAGACAGGGTCTCGCTATGCAGCTCAGGCTGACCTTGAGCTAACAATGTAGCCCAGGCTGGTCTCAAAGTTGTAATGATCATTCTGCTTCAGCCTCCTGAGGGCTGTGATTACAGACATGCACCACCATGTCCCAGCTGGAACATATATGACACGTCTTTAACAGCTGTGCTGCCCTGGTCCATGCTGACCTGTCACCATTCTGGACTACTCAGACTGCATGAGGCTGATGTTGCATATCTACAGTCCCTGTGACTCTGAAGGTGAGGAAAGAGTATAAATTGAGCCTAGCAGTTTGAGACAAGCTTGGACAATATAGTGAGAACTTATCTTTAAAAATAATGGCCAGAGGGACTGGGGAGATGGCTCAGTAGAATAAGTGCTAGCCTGATAAGCACAAGGGCCTGAGTTCAATCCCTGGATCCAGGAAAAAAAAAAGTAATAATATTAATGGTCAGAAAGACAGCTCAACGGGGTGTGGTGGTGCATGCCGGTAATCCCAGCATTGGGGAGGATCACTATGAGTCCACACTGCATAGTGGGATTCTGTACCAAATAAATAAATAGTTTTTAAAAATTTAACACGTACCTTCCACATCTTCTATTGATGCACCTATAGGTGTATGGCTTATATGGCTATTCTAAAACCTGCCGTCAAGCACATGTACATCGGTGGAAAGACGGTGTTATATTTTTTTCTTGTCTTTTTATTTATTTTTTTTGTCTTTTTGAGGCAGGGATTCTGTATGCAGCTCAGACTGGCCTTGAGCTTACTTTATAACCCAGGCTCGTCTGGAACTCACTGTGATCCTCCTGCCTCAGCCCCCTGACTGCTGGGATTCTAAGGGTGTGCCACCATGTCTGGTTATTTTGTTGTTGTTGTTCTTAAAAAGCACTCGGAATTTGTACATTTTATTCATTCTGCTCATAGTTCATTGGTTGCAACGTAGTTATAAAACTATATCTAGGGAGGCTGAGAAAGATGGTCTCTAACTAGGCAGCCATGTTATCAGGCAAAATTTCTATAACTATTAAAGAAAAGGATGCTGGGGATTGTGGAGCTAATGAATAGTCTCTGGCATAGCTGAATCACAAATACCCTAGGAGTGAAAGATACACATGGGAAACAGAAAAATCCACTACTTTGGTGGTTGTTAATCACTATCTGTAGACTGGGTGTGGTGGTGCACACCTGTATTTCCAGCTCTTGGGAGGCTGTAAACAGGCAGATCACTATGAGTCTGATCTAGTAGTGAGACTCTGAACACCCTGTAGACCCTTCCCTAAAACACAATAAATAAATAAATAAATAAATAATTACCATCTGCATCTCCAAACTATCAAAAACCTCATAGTGAACACCAGATACTCCTTTTTCCTATTGTTACCCGGCTACCACACTGCTAAAGAATTTACATCAACCGCTCTTACTTCACAGAGTCACCAACTTCATACCTTTTCACCCTGCTTCTTTCATCCCACTCTCCTTTCCCCGCCTTCCCAGGAACAGAACCAAGCTCCTCATGTCACTGTCAGCCGTTTTTCCAGCCACTGTCATTCTCTTAGGGTTTCACCATCTGCTCCGAGAAGACCATCAAGGTATTTGCTCAAAGAAAGATCTTGCCTTACAAAAACTCTTAAGCAGGGGCTGCGGAGATGGCTCAGTAGAATAAGCACTTGCCTGGCAAGCGCAAGGGTCTGAGTTCAATCCCCGGTTCCAGAAAAAAAAACAACAACAACAACTCTTAAGCATTTCAGCACCTTTCCATGCTAAGAGTGTCCTTCCCACTTAATAGGGCGAAATTTCTCTATGGTCAACACTCTCTGAAGATCTCTTCACACGGACAGCAGGAGCATAGGCTGAGAACCACCATCTGCTGCAGCTTTCACGGCCCTGCTACATAAGACTGTGACTGTTGCATGAGTTTGTTCTCAGGTGCCTTTGGGTTTTCCACTCCACCCTCTCTCTCAGTGTCTCCCCTTCCCCTCCTCTCTCCTTTCCCATCACAGCACTCAGTCTTCTTCTTTGGTTTCTCAAAGGAATTTATAAAACATATTTGACCATGGTGTAAATAACAGCAAGACATCTAGTTAGTGATTTCAGGACACATTCATTCATTCATTCATTCATTCATTCATTCATTCATTTGTGGGTGTTTTAAAAACAGGGTATTCTATGTAGTTCAGGCTGGCCTCGAATCATCATGTTGCCCAGGCTGGCCTGGAACTCCAGGTGATCCTTCTGCCCCAGCCTCCCAACTGCTAAGATTACAACTGTGTATCACCATGCTCCACCAGGACTATTTATATTTTAACATGGATGAAAGACTGAAATCTGAGATATAAGTGTCTAACTAGGAGAATTTCAAGTGTTTTATAGTTCTTGGGGAAGCTTGTTCTGTTTTGCTTGAGACAAGGTCTTGCTATTCTGTTCATGGCTTTGAACTCACTATGTAGCTCAGGCTGGCCTCAAACTTTTGGTGATCCTCTTGCCTCAGCCTCCCCAGTGCTGGGATTACAGGCACTCGCCATCTTCTAGGAGAAAGTCTTCATTTTTGATAACACTCTGGAGGAAATACGAAGTAAAAACACACCTGCACTGAACAGTAGGAGGCATTGTATGTAATACTTTCATGCAAGCAGTGTTCTGAATCCTTAAATTAAGACTAATATTATGATCCCTGGTTTACATAAAATTTGAGGCTCTAAGACACCTAACAGTTGAATCCAGGTTTGTCTGATTTTCCATGTCTGTATTGTTTCCACCATAGCGTGGAGAAAAAGGAGAAATGAAGCTACACCACCCCAATCAGCAGACAGCTTCAGTAATCACCTGCCCTTGCTCCTAGCACTCTTAATTCTAGCCTTGAACCATGAAATCAATCACACTCTAAGTTCAGCCACCTTTGAAAAAGGCCACACTTATGACTGCACAAGACTTTGGGTGGGACATCTCAACACAAGTCCTTCCAGCTGGAAAACAGTCTTTGTTTGTTTATTCTGTTTGTTGAGACACGATCTCACAGGCTCAGGATGGCTCTGAGCTCACTTTGTAGCCCAGACTGGCCTCCAACTTGCAACAACCCTCCGCCGGGAAGGAAGAGGTATGCTCAGAATCAGATAGTCAAACCAGAGAAAAGAGATGTGTTTAAAACCATATCACTGGGCAGTATCAGAAACAGATTAGAATTTCTTGTCTAGGCTTCTTATTTGACCAGACAATTTTTTTCAGTTTACCATCCTGGTTTCTGATCCATGTGGTGGCGCAGACTACAATCCTAGCTACTTGGGGGCTGAGGCAGTAATATCACCAGTTTGAGGCCAGTTTGGACAATTAAGTGTCTTAATGAACTTCTGCTTCAAAATGATACAAGACAGACAGACAGACAGACAGACAGACAGACAGACAGATAAACAGACAGGCTGGGAATATAGCTCAGTGTGTAACCTTGAATTCAAACCCCGGTATTAAATAAAGCAAGCCAGGCCTGGTGGCTTCTGCTGAGGCTGGAGCACTGTTGCGAGGTACCGTCCTGGCTATGAAGTGAGCTCAAGGCCCACCTGAACTGTAGAGCGAGACCCTGTCTCAAAAAGACAGTAACAAACAAACAAGAGAAGAAATATACAGTCAACTATTGTCAACTAGTTATCCCCCTGAGCTGAATATTGTTAGGTTTTTCTTCCCATCCAA
>NW_004524706.1:3014511-3015662 GCF_000260255.1 Octodon degus
GTGTGTGTGTGTGTGTGTGTGTGTGTCCAGCTCAGTCCACCAGGGGGCGGGGCTGGCTGGCATGTGGTGCTGGGGATTGAACCTCGGTCCCTGTGTTTTGGCTAAGCTTGTTCTAAGTAGGTGCTTTAGACCACTGAGCCATCTCACCAGCCCAAACATGCTGTTTTTAATCACAATAGCTTTTTAGTATAATTTTAAGCCTAGGATTGTGATGCTTGCTGCTTTGCCTTTGTTGCCCAGAATCGTCCTTGCTATTCTAGGTTTCTTCTGTTTCCAAATGAATTTTAGGATTGTTTTCTCTAGTTTTGTGAGATATGCTGTTGGGATTTTGATCAGAATTGCATTAAGCCTGTTAACATTCTCCTTGGTGCCGGGGAGATGGCTCAATGGAATAAGCACTTCCCTAGCAAGCGCAAGGGTCTGAGTTCAATGCCCAGGTCCGGAAAAAAAAAAAAAAAAAATCTGTTAACAATTTGGAGAGCATGGCATATGAAATATTTATCTATTTTCTGATATCTTCTTCAACCTCCTTTTTTCAGACTACCATTATTTTATTTATTTATTTTGTTTACATTTATTTAGTGTGTGTGTGTGTGGCCAGCTCAGCCCACCAGGGGGTGGGACTGGCTGGCATGTGGTGCTGGGGGATCGAACTGCGGTCCCTGTGCTTTGCCAAGCTTGTTCCAAGCTTGTTCCAAGCTTTACACTGAGCCATCTCTCCAGCCCCACTACCATAGTTTTAAATGTAGAGGTCTTTTACATTGTTCATTAGATTAATTTCTAGGTATTTCATTTTTAGGGATGCTATTGTGAAAAGTGTTTCCTTGATTTCTCAGTGATTTTGTTATTCATATACAGAAAGGCTATTGATTTTTTTTTTGGTGGAACCGGGGATTGAACTCAGATCCTTGGGTTTGCCAGACAAGCGCTTATCCTACTGAGCCATCTCCTCAGCCCCGGCTATTGATTTTTGAGTATTGACTTTGTATAACTAAACTACATGTCTTTTAGTAGAGTTTTTTTTTTTTTTTTTTTTTTTTTTTTTTTTTATTTGTGTGTAGCCAGGTCATCCCACCAGGGGGCAGGGCTGGCTGGCATGTGGTGCTGGGGATTGAACCAGCGGTCCCTGTGCTTTGCTAAGCTTGTTCTAA
>NW_004524706.1:3015762-3016678 GCF_000260255.1 Octodon degus
GGCATGTGGTGCTGGGGATTGAACCAGCGGTCCCTGTGCTTTGCTAAGCTTGTTCTAAATAGGTGCTTTAGACCACTGAGCCATCTCACCAGCCCTTTTTTTTTGATGGAACTGGGGATTGAACTCAGACCCTTGTGCTTGCCAGGAAAGCGCTAATTCTACTGAGCCATCTCCTTGGCCCCGTTTGGTAGAGTTTTTGGGGAGAGTAACACGTCATCTGCAAATAATGATAATTTAACTTCTTATTTTCGTATCCTTAGTCCTTTTATTTCTTTCTCTTGTCTAATTGCTCTAGCTAATGTTTCCAAAATTAAATTAAATAAGAGTGGTGTGATGGATATCCTAGTCTTTTTCCTGATTTTACAGAGAAAGCTTTCAGTTTTGGTCCATTTAGTATGATGTTGCCTGTTGATTTGTTACAGATGGCTTTTTATCAGATTGCGATAAAGACCATCTGTTCCACATGTCTATTTTTTTTTAAATCATGAATGAGTGCTGGACTTCATTGAAAGCTTTTTCTGTATCAAGATATGTTTTTTGTCTTTGACTCTGTTCATAAAGTGCATTACACTTACTGGTTTGTGTATGTTGAACCATCCCTGCATCCCTGGGATGAATCACACTTAATCATGGTGTATAATGTCCTTGATATTTTGCTGCATTCTGTTTGCCAGTATCTTATTGAGGGCTTTTGCATCTATGTTCATTAAGGACACTGGTTTGCAGTTCTTTCTTGGTTGAATCTTACTCTGATTTGGGTATCAGAATAATGCTTGCTTGCAGGAATGAATTTGGAAATACTGCTTCCTCTTTAATTTCTTTTTTTCCCATAATTTTGAGAGACAAATAGAAATGCGATAGTTTCAAATCAAATTGGTAGGACAGTTTCAATAATTAACACACTGCATACTCTCTT
>NW_004524706.1:3016858-3018363 GCF_000260255.1 Octodon degus
CGTCATTTGAATATTATAGTTGTGTTAACTCAGCAAAATATTCTAAAAGAGTCCAGTAGTCCATAATAGTATTGGGTCTTCCACCTCACTGGCAATGTCAGAAATTGTTGACCTGAGTCCCCTACAGCTCAATATAACACCATGACTTTACTTCTTATGCTTTGCTTTTATACTTTCTGCTGGATGGTTAAGACCAAGATAAAGCAAGACCTATGCAACAAGAGTTGTAGCTTTTGGGTCTGATAAGGTCAGTGAAATACCCTCAGGATTTATCCTGAGATGCTGTACCTCAGATTGTAGATCCTTTGTCAGTGTCAGCCATGTGGATGAGTCACGGCCATTGCTTGGTCAATGTGCTTTCTATGAAAGCCTAAGAGAATGTTTTCTCTCCATGTGACTCTCCTTAGGCACACTCTACATCATCGACCACTTTTTTTCCTCATCTTTTTAGTCCTTGTCTTGACTGGTAGATTCATTCTGCTGAGGTTTGTGCAATTATAGTCTTTTTAAATCTCTTTTTAGAATATAATTCAGAATATTTTGAAGTATTGGTTTGGTGTTGATGAATTTCCTCAGGTGTTCTTTGTCGAGGAAGTATCTTACTCCACAAATTTTGAAATATATTTCATGGGGGTACATTGATCTGGGTTGGACATTGTTTCTTTTGTTTTTGTTTGTTTTTTGCCTTTTCAAGACAGGATCTTGCTATGCAGTAAAAGTTAGTCTTGAGCTCATTTTGTAGTACAGGCTGGTGTCAACCTTGCAACAAGTTTCCTGTCTCAGCCTCTAGAGTGCTGGGATTATAGACGTGTGCCACCCTGTCTGCTGGACACTGTTTTCTTCTAGGGTAGATATACTTTACTTCATGTTCTCCTTTTGGCTTGAAAGTTTGTGTTGAGAAGTCTGCTGTGGTTTTGATGGACTTTTGTATCAGTCAGCATCTTACAAGAGAAACAGATATAAGATATAGATGTGTATAAGAAATTACAAGGTCAGCTAGCATTGGTCACCCAAAGGAGTTGGATGAGGAAGAGTACAGAGGATATCTGCACACTGGAGAGCACAGTTTTCAGTCCAAGGTCTGTAGTTCACTGCCATGTCAGTGCAAGCCCATAGCAGGAGACCAGTGTTCTATGCTGGAAGGCTGGGGGTCTGAGCTGGATAGCTGAAGAGTCCACCGTGGAAGGTTAAAGGATCTGCAGCAGAAGCCAAAGTGTCTGAACTAGAAGGCTGAAGAGTCTACAACGGGAGCTGAAGACTGCTTGAAGCCAGGAGACAAAGTACAAACTGAAAGTGAAGACTGGAGCTCCTCTGACAAACAGAAACAGATCCATCCCTCCTTATTTCAACTTTGTACAGTCCAGGTGATGAGCTGCCTCGGGGTGAGTCTTCTACACCCAGGGTGGCTATTCTACATCCTAGGGTATAGAGTTGCTAAGTGGCTTTAGTTAAGCTTCTGAGCTTCTTATGTTGACAGTCAAGCAACCATTGCCATCTTATTTTGT
>NW_004524706.1:3018648-3020129 GCF_000260255.1 Octodon degus
CTTGTTCTAAGTAGGTGCTTTAGACCACTGAGCCATCTCACCAGCCCTAGAATTTTTTTAAAAAAATTATTTATTTATTTTATTTAGTGTGTGTGTGTGTGTGTGTGTGTGTCCAGCTCAGCCCACCAGGGGGCGGGGCTGGCAGGCATTTGGTGCTGGGGGATTGAACCGCAGTCCCTGTGCTTTGCCAAGCTTGTTCCAAGTAGGTGCTTTAGACCACTGAGCCATCTCTCCAGCCCCAAAAAGGCATTCTTTTTTTTTTTGGAAGAACCAGGGATTGAACTCAGGCCCTTGTGCTTGCCAGGGAAGCACTTATTCCACTGAGCCATCTCCCCTGCCCTAGTTAGAATTTTATACCCCTCACTTAGCTGTATGTTAAATTAGTTTTCCCTGCTTAGGACATTTTCGCCCCTGACATCTGTGAACTTTTTTTTTTTTTTAAATATCATTTGTGCTATCTCCTGCTTTTTTACTGATTCTGATCAGTCTTATGTTATTCTTTTATCCTGTCTTCTATATCTGAGATTTTGTTCTCACATTACCTCATTCTAATAGAAATTTTAATATCCTGGACATCTGCTTGAATCTGTTTTTCAAATTCCATTTCATTTCTATGTTGGGTATTCATGGTTTCCATCATTTTGCTAAGATACTTTAAAAAAAAATCCGCTTCTGCTCTCAGAGTCACGAAGCATACCTATCATTACGGTCACTATCTCTGTAGCTATCTGAGTGAATCAGTTATTTCTGATTCACTTGTTCTAGAGCCTCATTTATCTGCTTTGTTACTTTGGCTATTACCACCACTTCAGAGAGTCCAGGTGGGTAGCTTTTTGATTGTTTCATCTCATTACTCCCTGGATTTGACTTTGGTGATGTGGAAGTCTGAGGTTCCACCTTGTTTAAGTATTGTCTCATTTTGTATATATTTGGTAAGAGTTTAATTCCTGGGTTGATCCTTGTAAGTTGCTTATGGTCAATAGCTTAATTGCTAGCATCAAGGATCCTTAAGATCCTTAAGAGATGATTGCTTCTCAGAGATGTCTTCTAGGTGTAGCTGGCCTTTGGTTGAGTCTGTTGCAAGATCTGTCTCTTTAATTGTTGGAGGGTAAATAGTTGTGAACTACTTGCTTGGCCCTTCGTTGTTTGGCACTGGCTGATTGTATTTTTATGACCCTTAAACAGTCTCAGTCTTGGTATACTGTCATTTTTGTGAAAGTGGTACAATAAGCAATAACAATAGCATCAAACACAGTCTAGAAAGTAACAAACTGAGGTAACTATTAATGTGCTACCTTTAACTGTATGAACTAGATTTCTTTTCATTTTGACTATGTATTGTTTTTATTATTCTATTTACTTGTTCTTTTTTATAAATTTTATTTTTTAAAGAATACAAAATAGCAATAAGAAAAACAGTAGCAGAAACGATACAAAATTTCACTGAATAAAGTAAGAGGAATTCAACAGTGGTTGCTGTT
>NW_004524706.1:3024464-3025482 GCF_000260255.1 Octodon degus
CGTGCTGGCCCTGCCCCACAGTGTGCTGAGCCAGACACTGAGACCAGGTATGGTGTCACATGCCTGTAATCCCAGCTTTGGGGAAGCTGAAAACAGGAAGATCACTATGAGTCCGAGCTGATTAGTGAGACTCTGTAGCAAATATATGTAAAATAAATAAAAAATTAAAAATAAAAAACTCCCCAGTTACTAATGGTTCTTTTAACTGTGGTGGGGTATAAGTTTGTGAATAAGGTATCTCCTCAGAGAAAAGTGAGGAGATTTTGGATATATGGCAAGATCTCTAATTAATTGGCTTTCAGAGAAGCGCTTATTCTACTGAGCCATCTCCCCAGCCCCTAGGCCTTTTGAATAACAGTCAGAGACAGGCAGAAGCCAGAGAGATTAGAAGTGCTAGAGACACCTATTAGGTTTGAAGACTGCATCATGTTTAACAGGTCATCTGGCAGGTAATACTGGGTAGCTGCTAAGGGAATTCTACAAGTATTTAAAAAAAAAATGAGAGTTTTGCCAGTGATCAGAAAAGTTGGAAGGGAATTCCATGCCTAAAATGAGATCACAGATCTAGTTGACATACTAATTTCAAACTGGCAAGACCTTGATCAAAATATACCGATAACCCATGCTTGGACTTCTAAGTGACAGAAACTGAGATCATTTTTTTCTGGGTGTGGTGGTATACATCTATAATTCAGGTTTTTGGAAGGCTGAGAAAGAAGCGTCATATAAACTCAAAACTAGCATGGGCAACTTCAGGAGACCCTGTCTTAAAAGTTAAAAAAAAATTTTTTTTTTTTTTTTAGCAATCATAATTGTATTTTATTACTGGCTAGAAAGACGTGACAGCCAAAAATAGCAATGACATTAAAGAATCTGTTTTTCAACATACAAATCTATGTCTTCAAGGAACTGCCCTGCTGTGACCTCTTCTGCAAATGTCCTATCTTAGTTGTTGTATTCTTGAAGAGCCTGAGCCATGAAGAGCTTGCCTAAGTTTTTTTTTTTTTTTTTTGTTCCT
>NW_004524706.1:3027464-3035075 GCF_000260255.1 Octodon degus
CCGCCACACCCAGTCTCACCGCAGTGCACGGGATGAAACCTCAGCTTCTCTGCTCTGCCTAAGCAGGCGCTTTAGTCCACTGAGCTATCTGGCTGGACCAGGAAGATTTAACGAGGGGGAAACGAAATTTTTCCTTCTCCATTCTCCTCCTTCTCCTTCTTCCTCCTGAGACAGGGTCTTTACACCCAGGCTGGTCTCAAACTCTGAATAATCTTTTGCCTCAGCCTCCTGTGTGCTGGGATTACAAGCATGCGCCACCACACCCAGCTTCTCTCTGCAGTACTGGGGATTGAGCTCAGGACCTTGCCCTTGCCAGGTAGGGGTACTTATACCACTGAGCTATCTCCCCAGCCCTACTTTTCTTTCCTTTCCTTTTCTTGCCTTGCCTTTTTTTTTTTTTTTTCTTTTCTTTTCGTATTGGGGATTGAATTCAAGGCCATTCCCCAGCTTTTTTTTTTTACTAAACTGCCCATGTTAGGCTCACACTTGTGATCTGCTTGACCCAACCTCTTAGAGGTAGGCAATTTTCCAAGGCAGCTTTCATTAAATGTCTTATTGTCCCATTGGCTGAAACAAGTCACATGAAAAGGGAAATAAATGAGCACAGGCCTCTTCCTTTTGGTTCCACATTGAACTGCAGTTGGAAGGGGCAACTCATTTCGCAGATGGAGGTAGAATAAGCATGCTGCTACCTTCAGCCTGGTGCTGTTGGAGCCTGGGGGCGGGGTTGGTGGGAGGGGTCAAGGAGGAGAACCTCGATCCAAAGGCACCAGAGTGTTGAGGTAGCTATTGATTGGTGCTGGGAGCTCAGGAAGCTACTGATTGGTCCGCTGAGCTTTGAAACTACAGATAATAGTTTAAGGAAGAGAACGTGGTTAGATCACCAAAGAAAATGTTCAGAAGTTTTGGTTTTATGACTTTCTCTTATGTTGAACAGGTGGCTGAAAAATGAGGGGTGAGAGCCCAGGGGTGATTCAAGTGGAGTGGAACCACAGAAAGCTGTTTTTAGAGAGTTATCTTGGAGACTGCGGGCTGTGAGGAGGGAAACTGATGATTCTGACAGTCCCCAGCCCTGGTGATGGCTGAGAGTAGGGGGTTGCGGGGGAGGGGGGTGATGCTGCGTTAGATCAGGTGGAAGGACACAGGAGAGAAAGATCTTCGCGATTAGAAGAAAAGCGGTAAACTTAATCAGTGACCTCCACTAGAACCCAGAAATCCTAACTGGTAACTCCAAAGAGAAGTACAGGAAATAGTTTTTGAAGCCCCAAGGGCAAATTGGAACTACAATTCGGGTTGAGGGGCTTGGTTTCTCTCGAGAAACCTGACTTCAGTAGTTGGAGCTGCTGAGAGACAAGGTGTTCACTACGTGGAGATCTATCTCCAGGCCTTCCAGAGCCCACCAAGGAGCCCCTCTGCCGGAATGGCCATTGAAGATGGCAATTTGGAAGAAATGGAAGAGGAAGTAAGGCTTAAGAAGAGACAAAGAAATGTGGACAAAGATCCTGTGAAGGAAGATGTAGAAAAAGCCAAGAGGGGATGCCGCCCTCCAGCTGAGAAGCTGTCACCAAATTCCCCCAAACTGACAAAACAGATGAACGTTTCATTGATACTGTGATCAGCTACAAAGACAGTTTAGGGCGGCAGCTCAGTGAGGTCTTCATTCAGTTACTTTTCAGGAAAGAGTTACCAGACTAATATGAATTAATTAGGAAGCCAGTGGATTTCAAAAAATAAAGAAAAGAATTCATATTTGTTGAAACTGTACTTCCGATTTGATTTGAAACTGTCTCATTGCTATCTGTTTATCAATAAAATTTTCAAATATAAAAAAAAAAGAAAAGAATTCATAATCGTAAGTACCGGAGCCTAGGTGATGTTATGCTTCTGTGTCACAACGCTCAGATGTTCAACTTGGAGGGATCCCAGATCTACAAAAACTCCATCATCTTACAGTCAGTGTTTAAGAGTGCGGGGCAGAAAATTGCCAAAGAGGAATAAAGTGAGGAGGAAAGCACTGAGGAAGAGGAAGATGAAGAGTCTTAGGCAAAATCTGTTAAGGTGAAAATCAAGCTCCATAAGAGATGAAAAAAGGCTAGGACAAAGGAAAAAAAAAAAAAAAAAGGCCAAATAGGAAAAGCAAAGCCAGTGGTGAGCGATTTTGACAGGGACAAAGAGCAGGATGAAAAGGAATGGTCGAGGGGCTGGTGAGATGGCTCGGTGGTCTAAAGCATCTACTTAGAACAAGCTTAGCAAAAAAGCACAGGGACCGCGGTTCAATCCCCCAGCACCACATGTCAGCCAGCCCGCCCCCTGGTGGGCTGAACTGGCCACACACACACACACACACATGCACACGCACATGCACACACACACACAAATACATACGTAAATAAAAAAATAAAAAAAAAAAGAAAAGGAATGGTCGAACCCCCGTGGAACTGAATATATTTCCTCCCCTCTCTCATTTCTTCCCAGTGGCTTCACGTGTCCTGTGGGCACTGGGTTCTTTCTGTGTCCTCCTCCTCCTCCTCTTATAAACTAGCTTTAGAATAGTGCCAAACAAGCATATGATACCATGGTGTAAAACCCACAAAGTTTGTAACATATTGTGACCAAATGGGCCTCAAAGATTCAAAGATTTGGGGGCCTGCCTCTTAGTTCAGTTCTTTAAGTGGCTACTTTAACAAAGCCCTCAGGCTCAGGTTGCTGTGGTTGGATCCCCAGGACTCAAACCTGCTCTGAAGGCATTCAGAGGCAGCCAAGGGAAAAAAAAATTTAAAAATTAAAACAAAAGCTTTGGATGGAAAATGTGGGTGGATAGTGTATTTCTGTGGGTGGGTCTGATTTGGTAAAGGTTTATGCCTGGTTCTATCACCTGTTTGGATGAGATTTTTGTCTTTTGTAACACTGGTAACCAGGAGAAGCCATTAAAAACCACTGGTTATTTTATTTTTCATCAGGCAATTTTCAAGATTTTTATTTGTTCGGTATTATATTTTTTAAACTGGTACATATAAGCAACTTTTTTTTTTTTTTGCGGAACTGGGGATGGAACTCAGATCCGTGCGTTTGCCAGTCAAGCGCTTATCCTACTGAGCCATCTCCCCGGCCCCATAAGCAACTTTAATAGTTGATAAATGTACAGTAGTTAATTTCACCTACATATACATTTTTCCACTTTATGCTCTATGATCTGAAAAATGCTTTTTAAATTGTATAAGATTTGTGTCTATTGTGAACATTACTTAATTTTTTTGTTCTTGGTTTTAAAAAAAATTTGTTGAAAACGCTATTGAATATTGCGATCTATAAAGTGTACTGGATGGCTTCTTTTATCCACCTGATTTCCGATGTCACCAATGTGTATTGTCTCCATCTCTCTAAAGTGTACTTATCTTTGCTTTTTTTGTACAGTGTCTTTGGTTGCAAGTCATAAGCCTGAGGCAAATAAAATTCCAGTGATTTCAAAGAATATGGTGTTGGTGCTTTCCTAATAAACATAATTTTGCTCCACCAAAAAAAAAAAAAGACAGGAATCTCCAAAACGGGGCCACTCAACATTTCTCAGACAGGGTCTTACTAAATTGTCCAGGCTAGCCTCAATTTTTGTTCTTTTTTCTGCCTCAAATTTGTGGCCCTTCTTTCTCAGTCTTAGAGTAGCCGGGATTACAAGTGTGTGTCATCATCCCAGGATGCCATTACAACTGTTGATGTTCATGATACCGTTGGTTAAATTATTGTTCAGAAACATTTCTCCCCTCCCAGTACTGGGAATATAACCCAGGGTTTTTGCACTGGCTGTATCCCCAGACTTTTTAAGATTTTGAGACAGGGCCTTGCTAAATCACTTCATTTCTTAGGCTTGGCACCAACTTTTTTTTTCATTTTAATGAGAAAAAAAGATAAAATAGCAATTAAACAGTTTCAAAACAGGTTAGGACAGTTACAATAATACATTGCATATTGTTGTCTTCATAGTAATTATTAAGATGACAAGATATAAACATGACATCTTGTCTAAACAGTAGCACAAACCTTTCTTGTCAATGAACTAAGAGAAAGTAGCTGTATATCCTTTTTTTTTTTTTTTTTTCCGGACCTAGGGATTGAACTCAGGACCTTGCGCTTGCAAGCGCTTGTTCAACTGAGCTATCTCCCCAGCCCCTATCCTATCTTGTGTGTGTGTGTGTGTGTATATTTTTTTTCATAACAAAACAGTCCTTTATTTATACTTTCGCAAAGTTTGCAACACATGACACAAGGTTGCCTAGCGACTAATAGTTGACCTTAACAGGACAGGATGTTTATCTCAGGACTGAGGTAGCTTGTTTGCTTTAGGTTTGGAGGCCTAGTCTCACCTACACACATTTGATCAATTTCCTAGCTTCCTGGGCTTGCAACATATCCTCCTTTTTGGTTTTGTTTTGTCAGAGATGGGTGTTCCATTGCAGTTAGAGAAGCTGTATTTGGAGAAGTCTTTAAAGGACCTTTTCATACTTGATGCCTGATAGGTTTCAGAGGCAACAGCGATGGCGGTGGTGGTGGTGGCGGGAGCATGGCAGAACAGCAGAAATAGGGGGAGGGAAAGCCTTTATTGACTCTAAACACCGAAAGGACCGAGGGCAGGGAGATGGGCAGATCCTCTGACCTGAGACAGGGAGCCTGAGGCTATATGGACTTCTGCCAGGGGCGGAGCTTGAGGGGCGGGTTTAGTGATGTGTAAGGAGCTGATTGGAGGCTCCCTTGCATGGGCGGGAAAGGTCATAGGAAGTTGTACCCAATGCTGGAGTGGGGAAGGAGGAGGAAGTGGTCTTTGGGAAGGTAAGTTGTTGTTTTCAGGGCTTCAGCCATATCAGACGACCACCATAATAATTCAGCAAGTCATACTAGGGCCATAACCTATCAATGCCAGTCCAAAGATTATAGATACTTGAATTCAGCAAAGTAACCCAATACAGTCCAATAGTCCATAATAGTGGTGAGTTATCAGCACAACTGGCAATTGTCAGAAATCGTTAACTTGAGCCTTTTATAGCTTAGCATATTAATATAGCATTACTTTTTGTACCACATGGTTACACTTTTCTGCAGGATGGCTAACACGAAGTTAAAGCAAGGCCTATAAAACTAAAAATGTAACTTTTGCTATCTGACAAAGTCAGTCAAATCTCTTCAGGATTTACCCTGGAACCATGTGCAGCACCATGTTGATCTATTGTCAGTGTCAGCCATCTGGATGAGTCACAGCCATTGCTTGACCAATTTGCTCACTGTGTGAAAACCTGAGAGAATGTTTTCTCTCTAGGTGACTCTCCTTAAGCACAGTATACATTGTTGGTCACCTTCCTCTGTGGCCCCATAATCTCCTTGATCAAAAAATTTGGGACACCACTGAGTTACAGGATGTCACAGCAGAGGTTCTCTTATGTCCTGAGCCCTCACTGACCTTGAAGGGGTAGGGCCAAAATATTAGCTATCCTTGTAGCCCATAGACACCAACTTTTTATCCTTCTACCTTAGAAGGAGGTGGGACTACAGGTGTGTAGACATCACGCCCCCAGTTCATAAATAACACATTTTAATGGGCATGACTATGGAAATGGACCTTTCTGAACAAGGGATGCAGTATGCCAGAGCAGAAAGAGATTGTGAAGGTACATCTCTGGTTCCTCTGGCAACCTTATGGGCTGCAGAGGAAACTTTGGAGTTGGTGGAGGTCATTTTGGCCATGACAGAAACTTTGGATGAAGAGGACCTGGTAGTGGTGGAGGTGGTAGGCGCAGAGGTAGTGGTGGAGGTTATAGCAGATGTAATGGATTTGGAGGTGATAGTAGTAATAATGGCCATAGCCCTGGTCATAGCAGCAGAGGAGGCTATGGTGGTGCTAGATCAGGATTTAGAAGCTAAGGTGGTAGAGGTAGTGCTGATGGAAGATACGATAATACAATGAAGGAGAAAATTTGGCAGTGGTAACTATGTTGGTGATAGGAATTATCATTATGGAAATTATAGTGAACAATAGCAATCAGATAATAGACCCATAAAAGGGGGCAGTTTTGGAAGTCATTATGGTGGTAGTTATGGATTTGGTGCTGGACATAGTGAAGGTGGTAGCAAAGGGTTTGTTTGTTTGTTTGGCAAAACCAGGGATTGAAGTCAGACCCTTGCGCTTGTCAGGCAAGCGCTTATTCTGTGCCATCTCCCCAGCCCCGTTATTTTGATTTTTGAGGCAGGGTCTCACATATAATTCAGGCTAGCTTTGAACTCATGATGTAGCTCAGGCTGGTCTCAAACTTATAGTAACATTCCTGCATCAGCCTCCCATGTACTGGGATTAGAGGCATGCATCACTGTGCCCTGCTCAGCAGAGGGTTTTTAAAATAGCAGAAAAGAGATACAGTTCTTTTGTAAATAAGAGAAAGAAGGAGTTATAAGGCAAGCTGCAGGCCTCTTTGAACTAATTGTTCGAAGTGCACAAAGAACTGTAAAAATATGCTATAGAAGGAACTCTGATCCTTCTTAGAAAAGTTAATTGCAGCTTAAACAAGAAATCCTTGTGTGGATTATGAGCTGCAGTTTGCAAAAGGTGGAGACATTGATTAACACAAAGTAATACCCATTTTATGTACAGCCCTGAGATCCTCTATCTGAAATGGTTTTCTTTTTCATAATATCAGGTATATTGTCCTGTAAACTGGTAGAAGTTCCAAGAATAAGCAACAAAGGAATTCTTTTTTTTTTTTAATTTTTTTAAATTTTTTTTTTATTTAAGAGAGAGAGAGAGAGAGAGAGAGAGAGAGAGAGAGAGAGAGAGAGAGAGGGGTGTGTGTGTGTGGCCAGCTCAGCCCACCAGGGGGCGGGGCTGGCTGGCATGTGGTGCTGGGGAATTGAACCGCGGTCCCTGATGCTTTGCCAAGCTTGTTCCAAGTAGGTGCTTTAGACCACTGAGCCATCTCTCCAGCCCAGGAATTCTTAACTTGGCAATAATTGTATTTTTCAGTGTTTTCACATTTTAACATAGAAATTTTAGCAAAATGCAGTTTTAGGGGCGTTTCCTCATGAGCCAACAAGTAAAGATCATTATTTATTATATTTTATGAATTTGTAAAGGTTTTTGTACTGGGGATTGAATTCTGGACCGTGCACTTGCCAGGCAGACACTTATGCCACTGAGCTGTATCCTTGGCCCTACTAAAGTTAACTATAAAGAGCACCTCTAGACTTTTAGTTTAAGGGGACTGTTCATTTCAAAATCATGATGAATGGGCCCTGATATGAGGACAGAGTATATATTTGCATGTTTGCAATGCACATTTTTGATAAATTAGATTGGGTATTTAAATTAGCATGTTTAGTGCTGGGGAGATGGCTCAGTAGAATAAGTGCTTGCCTGACAAGTGCAAGGGCCTGAGTTCAATTCCCGGTTCTGCAAAAAAAAAAAAAAAAAAAAAGAATTAGCATATTTGTCAATTTAGTAGCCTTAACATTTCCTTTAAATGGGAAATTGTAAAATAAAAAAATTCCACACATCAACTTGTGCGCAATGTTCACAGCCACTGTATTCAGCTAGTACCTAGAAACATCCCAAATATGTCAGTGACAGAAAAAAAA
>NW_004524706.1:3036340-3037773 GCF_000260255.1 Octodon degus
ATTTATCCATTAGTAGATTCTTGGGTTGCTTCTATCTTTTGATTGTGTGAACAATGCTGCTGTGAATGTGGGCCTACATATATCTGTTCAAGTTCCTCTGTGTGTGTGTGTGTGTGTGTGTGTGTGTGTGTGTGTGTGTATGTGTACCTAGAAAAAGATAAGCTGCGTCATATAATAATGTAATGTAAATTATCCTTTTTGTTGAGAAAAGTTACAGCATTTTTGAAAGTGGCTGTGCCACTTTACCTTCATACCAGCAATATACAGTGGTTCCAATTTTTCTATAGCCTTGTAATTTTTAATGTATTTGTAAACCGCAGGGCCTCACGTATGCCAGTCAAGCAATGTACTGCTGAACTGTATTTCCAACCATTGTGTTTTACTTTTACTTTTCTTATTATCTAATTTACTTATTTTTGCAGTCTTTTGACTATTATTTACATGTTGTCTCCTGTTCTGTCATCTGCCTTTCACACTGTTAACAGCTGCACACAGCCACACCTAGTTTATTGATAGTGTTCTTGGATGTGCAAATGTTTTATTTATTTTTATTTTTTGTGGTATGGGGAATGAAACTTAGGAGTGCTCAGCCATTGAGCCACATTCCTCACCCACCTTTTACATTTTTTAGTTTGAGACAGGATCTTACTAAATTAGTAGGTAGAACTCAACCTTTTTTTTCTTTTTCTTTTTCTTTTTTTTGGCAGAACTGGGGATTGAACTCAGGCCCTTGCGCTTGCCAAGGAAGCACTTATTCTACTGAGCCATCACCCCAGCCCCAGAACTCAACCTTTTTAAAAAAAAAAAATCATTTATTTATTTACTCACCTCCCCAGCACTGGGATTACAGGCTTGTACCACCATAACCCATTTCAATGGCTGGCACACTGTGACTGAGATTCCCAGGTGGGCATGGTATGCAGTGCCAGGGATCAAACCGAGGTCCTTGCACTTGCCAGGCAGGCACTTAGACTGCTGAGCTATCTCCCCAGGCCCCGAATTGAACCTTTTTAAAAAAGTATTTGGTACAAGGTCTCACTATGCAGCTCAGACTTGTAGTGATCCTCCTGTTTTCAGCTTCTCCAGTGCTGAGATTACAGGCCTGCACAACCGTGCTCAGTCTTGGTGGCTGGCTCAGCGTGCCCTGGGGGGGGGGGGCTGGCGTGGCATGTGATGCCAGGAATTGAACCCCAGTTCCTGCACTTGCCTAAGCAGTGCTTAGTCCACTGAGCTATCTTTGCTGGCTAGAATTGAACCTTTTGTCTTCCTGCCTCAGCCTCCTGCAGGGCAGGGATGGCAAGCATGCACAGCTGTGTCTGGCGACAAGTCTTAATTTTGATGAAGTCTGATTTATCCATTTTTTCTTTTGTTACCTGTACTTTTGGTGTCATATCCATGAAATTAGTGCCAAATCCAATGTTGTAAAGCTTTTT
>NW_004524706.1:3039581-3040705 GCF_000260255.1 Octodon degus
TTTTTTTTTTTTTTTTTTTTTTTAGTATTGTCATCTTGACAAAATTAAATCTTCTGAACTGAACACAGGATGTCTTCCTGTTTTGTTGTTTTCATTATACAAACCTCTTACCTTCCTGGTTATTTGATTTATTCTGTGTGTGTGTGTGTGTGTGTGTGTGTGTGGTGCTGGGGATTGAACCTAGTGTCTAATATATGCTAGGCAAGTGCTCTACCACTTAACTACAACCCCATCCCAATTTTTAAGTTTTATTTTGTCAAGGCAAGATCTTGATAAGTTTCCTACACATCCCTAAGCTTTTGTTTGTCTGGGTTAGGCTTCCCAGGCAATTAAATCATTAGCTGGGTCCCACCATGCCTGGCTGTATTTATTGTTATTGATGTTATTGTAAATGGATGTTTCAAAGACTTTCTTTTTTGGATTGTCAATGTGTAAAAACATAACCAATATTTTGGCATTGATTGACAATATGCCCAGCATCTTTGCTAAGCTCTATTAATTCTAACAGGTTTTTTTTTTTTTTTTATTGTGTGTGTAGCATCTTTAGGGTTTCCAGTATATAAGATCTGTCTGGATTATTTTACTTCCTTTTATATTTGGATATATTTTTTTTCGTGCTCAGTTGCTCTGGATAGGAACTCCACTATAATATATGTAAATTATCAAAGTAGACTGGGGATGGTGGTGCACTCCTGTAATCTCAGCACTAAGAAGGCTGTAGCAGGAGGATCACTTCGAGTTCTAGGCCAGTTTGCGCTACAAAGTGAGTTTAAAGTCAGCCTGAACTGCACAGTGAAATCCAGTTTCAAAAAAGACAAAATAGAGAAGGGGCTGGCGAGATAGCACATTGACATAAGTGCTTGCCTGGCAAGTGCAAGGTCTTGAGTTTGATCCCCAGTACTGAAGTAGGTATTCTCATTTCATACATATTTTTTTTTGAGACAGGGTCTCATTATATAGTTGAGACTGGCCCTGAGCTCACTAGGTAGCTCAGGCTGGCCTCAAACTTGAGGTGATCCTTCTGCTTATGTTCCCTGAATTCTGGGATTGTAGGCATGTGCCACCATGCCTGGGCTTGTTTCTCATTTTAAAAGAAAGACATGAGGATGTAGATTTTTTTTTAT
>NW_004524706.1:3041160-3052440 GCF_000260255.1 Octodon degus
TTCTCTTCCTTATTTGATAAGTATTCTTATCACAAAAGTGTTGAATTGTACCAAATGATGTCACTGTGTCAAGATGTTTACTTTTTTTTTTTTTTTGCAGAACCGGGGATTGAACTCAGGCCCTTGTGCTTGCCAGGGAAGTGCTTATTCCACTAAGCTGTCTCCTTGGCCCCAAGATGATCATGTATTTTTTTTTCTGCCCTTGTTCTGTTAATGTGGTATGTTAGGTTGATTTTGTGTTGAACTATCCTTGCATTCTTGGAATAAATTTTACTTGGCTATCCCATAACTTTTTAAATATGCTGCTGAGAAATTTGCACCAATGTTCATAAGAGATATTGGTCTGTGTCTTCTTTAGTGTTTTTGTTTAGTTCCATTATTGAGGTAATGCTAGTTTCAGAGAATGAGTTAGGAAACATTTTCTCCTCTTCAACTTTTTGGGAGTTTGAGTGAGATTGCTGTTAACTCTGTAAATATTTGGAGGTACCACAAATCAAACTTATGACCCTGTGCTTGCTAGGAAGGTATGTGCCACTGAGCTATATCCCTGAATCAATTATATATTGGTTGATTCAGATTTTGTATTTGTTTATGGGCTTTGGTAATTTTATCTAGAAGAGAAAAAATACAGCCAAATAATGGAATATATAAAGCCATCAAGAATGGTGGACATTAATCTTTATCACCTTTTCTTTTTTTTTTTTTAGTACCTTTGTCTAGCCCAGTCCTTTTGAAAATTTTGACACAGGGACTTGCTAAGTTCCTAAAGTGTCCAGGGTGTGGTCAACCTTTTTTTAAAATGTATTTTGTACAGGGTCTCACTATATACTCAGACTCATAGTGATCCTCTTGTCCTCTTATTTCAGCCTCCCCAGCACTGGGATTGCAGACTTATGCCACCATGCCTATAGGCTCAGCGCTCCCTGGGCAGGGCCAGTACCAGTACCAGGGATCCAACCAGATCCTTGTGTTTGCCTAAGCAAGTGCATAGGCTGCTGAGCTATTTCTGCAGCCCATGTGTTCAAACTTTTGGTCATCCTGCCTCAGTCTCCCAAAATGCTGAGATTATAGGCATGAGCCATTATGCCTGGTATAGTAATATGTTTGTGCTACATTATGTGGAAAAAAAGAAAAAAATAAATACAAAAGACATATCCCTGCCCAAATTGCCAATAGTTATCTACTTTGGCTTATGGAAACATGTTGAGTTTTAGTTTTCTTTCCGTTTTGCTTGTCTATGTTTTAAATTTCCTTTGAGGAATATTTTATTGTCTTTGAAAAAAAAAAAAAAAAAGAAGGGCCAGCCTAATAGCTCAGCAGATTAAAGCACCTGCAAGCAGGCGCAGGGGCCAGGAGTTCAATCCCCATCCCTTCGATTGGCATCCCCAGGCCTGCAGTGCCAGCCCCGCCTCCGGGGCTCACTGAGACAGCAATCGAGACTGGACATGGTGGCAGGCTCCTGTAATCCCAGCTCTTGGGAGGTTGTAAACAGACAGATCATTACAAGTCTGATCTAGTAGTGAGACCCTGAACACCTTGTAGACCCTTCCCTAAAGTAAAAAAAAAAAAAAAGGAAGTTATTGAATGAAGTAATTAGAAAATAAAATGCTTGACACATAGTAAGTGATCAAAAATGTTAGTGTGTTTGTGGGGGAGGGCGAGGAGATGCCTCAGTAGAATAAGCACTTGCCTGGCAAGTGTAAGGGCCTGAGTTCAATCCCTGGTTCTGCCAAAAAAAAAAAAAAAAAAGTTAGTGCCCATTCATTCCTTTGGAAAAGTAATTTCTGGCTATTCATCAGTTGTAGGGGTTTTCCAGGGAAACAGAACCAATAAGGTATGTACATAAAGCTTTAGCTGCTGTTCTTCCTCTATAATGTTGGGCATGTCTGTAGTCAAAAAATAAGTACATAAATAGAGCTTTATATTAAGAAGCAGGCTCCCAGGAGTGTGGAATCTGGCAAGTCCAAATCTTCCTCGGGGGGTTGGCCCCAGGAAAAGCCAATGTTGTAATTTAAGTTTGGGCCTTCCTGCTGGTAGAAAGTCTTCTTGCTGGAGGGCTAGAAAGGCAGCCTTTCGTTGGTCTCTAAAGGTCTTCCTTGAATTAATTGGATGATATTCACCCGTTTTATGGAGTCTAATTTATGCAAATTAATCTTAATTTTTTTTGGTAGCAGGAATCAAACTCATGACCTTGAGTTTGCCAGGCATGTGCTGTGCCCCTGAGCTATCTTCCCCGCTCCACTCTATTAATGTAAATGTTAATTTCATCCATAAAACATTGTCACAGAAATATTCTTTTTCTTCTTTTTAAAAATTTTTTATGGAAAACTGAGGCCAGGTGGAGCCTTCTTTCCTGATAGAAGTAAGGAAAAAGAGGAAGGAGGGAAAGAGCTCCAAGGACTACAGGAGTGTTTTTTATACAATCCATTGAATGACATATGAAACCATTCCACCTCATGGCTTATCCACTTAGGTGCTCTGCTCTGTGTTCTTGAGGCTAGAGCAGCTTTTTCATGCAGTTTGCCTGAGGCCATCACAGAAATATTCAGAATAATGTTCAACCAAAGTATCTGGGCACTGTGGCCTAGAAAGTTAGGCCATACAGGTCCAAAGTTGGACACATTGACTAAGTGTGGTGGCACATGCCTGTAATCTCAGTACTTGAGAGAGGCTGAGGCAGGAGGATCATTGCAAGTTCGAGACCAGCCTGGGCTACAAAGTGAGTTCAGGGCTATCCTGAACTACATAGTGAGACCCTGTCTCAAACAGACAAAGAAAGGAAGAAAAAAAAAAAAAAGCCACATAAAAGTAATGATCATTACCTTTTGAAAGAAAAGGAAAGGAAAGTAAGGGAGGGAAGGGGAGGGGGAAGGGAACAGAGGGGAGAGGAGGAGAGGAGAGGGGAGCGGAGGGAAGGGAAGGGAAGGGATAAAAGAAGCTGGGCATGGTAACACATACTTGTAGTCCCAGCATTAAGGAGGCCAGTCAAGACTATGTAGTCTTCATATCCTGTCTTTTTTTTTTTTTAAATTATTTATTTATTACATTTTTATTTAGTGTGTGTATGTGTGTGGCCAGCTCAGCCCACCAGGGGGCGGGGCTGGCTGGCATGGGGTGCTGGGGGATCGAACCGCTGTCCCTGTGCTTTGCTAAGCTTGTTCCAAGTAGGTGCTTTAGACCACTGAGCCATCTCTCCAGCCCCCTGATATCCTGTCTTGAAAGAAAGAAGAAAAAGAGTTTTCTGGCCAGTTGGGTGTCTCCAGCAGACATCGACTTTCCACTGGAGCCAGCATGCCCACAGACTCTTTAAATCTGCTCTAATTAATTATAGTGTTTAACACTTGGCTGCCGGCCTCGCCTCACTCCAAGCTGTACTCATTCTAGGTTTGGTCGTGATGCAGAAGAGTAAAGTGATTAAAGTTACAAAGGACAGGCACACAGTGCTGAGAGAAAAGAAATGCTCTCCTCCATGTATTTCTTGTTTTAATGCCAGGGGTTGGAGCGTGGTTTGTCTTTAGGCCATCTTGGCTGTTCCTGAGAGGCTAAAAAGGCAGTGAAGTGTGTTGGCTTGGGCAGGCCCTTGGTGGTTTTTTTTTTTTTTTTTTTTTTTTGCGGAACCAGGGATTGAACTCAGGTCCTTGCGCTTGCCAGGGAAGCTCTTATTTCCACTGAGCCATCTCCCTGGCCCCAGGCCCTTGGTTTTAAGGGTTTTCTTCTCCCATGTCTGTCTGAATGACTTCTCTTAGTATGGTTTGTTATGCTATTATACCATTCAGTTAGGTGATATCAATTTGAAGCTTATGAAAAAGTTGCAATTTGGGGATTTGTGGTTGTTTCTATTGGCTATTGTGGAATGTTTAGAACTATTTGGCTTAACTGATAACACTCAAAAATAGAGAAATTTGGGGTAGGGATATAGCTTAATGGTAGAGCCCTTGCTGAACATGAGTGATGCACAAGGTTTGATCTCCGGCTCCAAAAAACAAGAGGAACCTTTGTGGCCTTTACATACAATGGACTATTGTTCTGTCAAAATAATGAAATAATGAAATGAAATATTGATATATTATGTTGCAGCACCCTGAAAACAGCGTGCTAAATAAACTCATTCACAAACCACATTCTTATATAATTCCACTCACAGGAAATGCCTAGAATAGGAAAACTATAGCAATAATCTAGATTATTGGTTATTGAATGTTGGAAGATGGAGAAGATAGGAGAGCTATAGCTAAAGTATATCTTTCAAATTTTCTTTTTTTTTTTTTTATTGTTAGAGATGAGATCTCACTATTCTGCTCAGGCTGCTCACTCAAGGTTTTTCCTTTTTTGTATGGGGATCAAACTCAGGATCTTGCACTTGCCAGGCAGGCAATTATTCCACTGAACTATCTCTAGTGATCCTTCTGGACCGGGGAGATGGCTCGGTAGAATAAGCGCTTCCCTGGCAAGCGCAAGGGTCTGAGTTCAATCCCGGTTCTGCAAAAAAAAAAAAAAGTAAAAATCCAGTGATCCTTCTACCTCTGGATCTGGAAAGCAGTATCTCAAAAACATATTGGGACACCCATGTTTCTATCAGTGTTATTCAGAATAGCCAAAAGATGGGGTAACCCAAGAGTCTACTGACCAAGGAAGTGATAATAAGTGGTATATACATACCATGGACCATTACATAACTTTGTAAAGGAAGGGAACTGTACACATGCTACCAGGGGTGAAGCAGTCAGCCTAAATGTCTATCAGGTTCCTCCTCTAGTTAGCTATGTGGTCCTATGTTGGTAACCAAGCTAGACTCTGAGAGTCTGCTTCTAATACAAAATAATGTGAATAAAACGTTCTTCACCTAACAGGCAAGATGAATGTGTGTGGAGGTACCTTGCACGTAACAAATTGTTGTTCAGAGAGAAAATATATGAAGTAGCATTTGTTCCATTTATAGTTTATTTATTTATTTATTTATTTATTTATTTATTTAGTGTGTGTGGCCAGCTCAGCCCACCAGGGGGCGGGGCTGGCTGGCATGTGGTATTGGGGGATTGAACCGTGGTCCCTGTGCTTTGCTTAGCTTGTTCTAAGTAGGTGCTTTAGACCACTGAGCCATCTCACCAGCCCTCCATTCATAGTTTAATGTGTGCATGATTTTTCTTTATTATTTATTTTTTCATTTATTTCAGTGCTATTTATTTTAATCAGGATTTTGAGGGAACTCATTGTAAACATTAATTTTTAAAAAAGTAATGTAGCCAGGTAAGGGGATCTATGTCTGTAATACCAGCACTTGAGAGGATCAAGCAGGTCTAGCCTGAACTACATATGAAGACCTTGTCTTTCCCCTGACCCCTGCAAAAAAAAAAGTGATAGAAGGCTGGGTGTGTGGCTCCAGAGTGTTTCCTAGCACGTGTGAAGCCTTGGATTCCATCCCTAGCACCACAGAAAGTAAAAATTTATTAAAATGTAGCATGTTTGTATAGCTTGCAAAGTAAAAATGTAGAAAATGAAGATTGCTCCTCCTCTACTTTCTCATCTAGGCCCAAACATGTAATTACTATTCATTTCCTGTGTATGTTTCCATATTTTAAAAATCTATATGCAAACACATATATTTTTGTGGACAAGGCTATTTTAAAATATACAACTTCAAAAAAAACTTTACCTTTGTGGGGCGGGGGAGATGGCTCAATAGGAAAAGCGCTTGATGGGCAAACGCCAGGATCTGAGTTCAATCCCCGGTTCTGCCAAAAAAAAAAAAAAAACTTTACCTTTGAAAAAGAATTTTTGTGCTACTGGAAGCATTTTTTTTTTTTTTTAAATAAAAGCATCTCATGATTGTTTAACTGGCTACAATTACTGACTCATGCCAGGCTATGTCCTGACATTCCAAAATATCTAACCGAGAAGTATTAAATGTGCTTCTCTTTAAATTATCCTTGTTTGCACTGAATTTTATCTCATCCAGTAGGTCATAAAAATAAAAAGATTCATAGATGAAATACAATGATATGTAATTACCTTCTCTAGCAGAGGGAAACCAATATTTATGACAGCCCTAAGAAGTCAGTTTTCAGGGATTATATGTTGAATGGAGTGTTGACTTGGCCCAGGGATACATGATTTCTTCTTTCAACCACTCTCATCATTTACTTACTGATTTTTCTGAACAACTGCAGATTCATCTACAGTTTGTGTTAGCTTGGAAGGAAAGGACTCTGAGGCCATGTCAACTATTGGAACTAAAGTATTGTACTTGGAGACGCTTTACTATTTTTAATGTGTCTTATTGATTCCCATCTTTAATTTGTTCTTTCTTTTGTTCTGTATTTGGTACGGAGTCTCACTATACAGCTGAGACTCATAGTGATCCTTGTGTTTTTAGCTTCCCCAGCCCTGGGATTACAAGTGTGCACCACCACACCAGGTCTCTGTGGCCAGCTCAACCATGCCTGAGGGCAGGGCCGATGCAGCACGTGGTGCTGGGGATTGAACCCTGGTCCCTGCACTTAGGTAAGCAGGTGTGTACTCTGCTGAGCTAGCTTAGTCTGCTGAATTGTCTTGCAGGCCCTTAATTTGTTTTTCATGAGCCACATTCTCTCCCAACTCCTACCTTATCTCTTATCTTTTTTTTCAAACAATAAAGTGTTTGAAAGAATTGTTATTTCCCATTTTTTTTTTTTCAAGCCATTCCAATGTGTTTCTATCCATACCAATCCGCTCAAGTGGTTCTTTTCTATATCACCACAGACCTACTTCTCTGGTCAACTCCTGGGCCTCATTTTACTTGTCCTCTCAGTGACATTGGACAAATTAGTAATTGATCCTGTCTCTTGTAACGTTTTTACCTGGCTTCTGAGACCACATATACTTCTAGTTTTCCTGCTACTCTACTGATCCTCTTTTTCTTCCTAAGTTATAAATTTGAAGTCCCTCAGGGCTCAGTTCATAGTATACTCTGTAGGTAACTCTATTTAGCCTTTTGTTTTATACTGATGAGTCTCCTGTTCCTATCTCTAGCGCTTCTGTCTTTCTGAAACTAGATTCGTATGTTCATTCCACTTGTATACCTAAATGTCATATCAAATTTAACATGTGCAAGATGTTACATTACTCTTGCTTCCTCCTCTGATCACTCCTTCAGATTTATTCTCCATTTCAAATAATGGGCAGCACCATTAATCTAATTGTTAAGGCTAACAAAGAATCCATTACCCTTAAGTTATCTTTTTTTCCCCCTTCCCAGTATCCAATTTATGAGCCGTACAACTAGTTATTAAACTTCTGTGGTAGCTAATTTTAACTGCCAACTTTACTGGATTGAGAAACACTTAGGAATGCAGTAAAGTGTACTTGTGGGTGTATCTGTGAGGTTCTTTTGAGACACCGTTGGCTTGTGGGACAGCAAACTTGGGATGGGAGACTCAGCATGAACATGGGTGGTATTCTGTGGGCTGGGAGTCTGGATAGAACCAAAGTGGAAATCATACCTCTTTTCCCAACACATGTGCCCCACTTTCAGGGCACCATGAAGTGAAGAACTCTCCTCTGCCATGGTGTTTCTGCCTTGCCATAGGTCTAAAGCAAGAGTCAGCTGACAATGGACACCCCCGAATCTGAGCCCAAATAAACACTTCTTCTCCTCCTCCTTTTTGTCTTTTTTTGAGACAGAATTTTGCTATGCAGTTCAGGATGGCTTGAATTTACAACTTGAAGCAATCCTCCTGCCTTAGCCTTCTGAGTGCTGGGATTACAGGTGTGCATTGCCACCATGCCCAGCCTTTCCTTCTTTAAGATGATTTTGTCAAGGGTCTTGTTATAGTGATGGAAGCTAACACAGCCTCTAAAACACGTATCTTGAATTCAACTAGTTTTCATTATTACCACTGCCAAGGCCCTGGCCCAGATTAAGCCACTGTCTTCATTCATCTGAATTCCCACAATGCCTCTTCTGTGTCCACCCTTGTTCCCTTATGGCCCATTCTGGACATGGCCTCAATGGCTCACATAATTTTTTTTCAGTCTCTAATGGCTTTTCATCAGATACTAAATGAAATTTTAAAAACCTTACCGTGGCCTACAGGTCTTTCATCATTTCCATTTGCCTACTTCTGTGACTTCATCCTGTCTCTCTCCTTCTGGATTCTGGTAACATTGGCACATCTGGGTGTTCTTGGAGCCCTCAAACATTACTGTACAGTTTTTCATCCTTGCTTACCCCTTTGCATATTCCTTAGACATTTGCACAGCTGGTTCTTGGTCATTATTTTTCAGCTCCAATGTCATCTTCACAGAGGAGTCTCTCAAGTAGCTTTACCACAGTCACTTTTTATCTTATCACCATTTTATTTTAACATCTCTGAATTTATCTAATATATTTGATTTGGCTTAAAACATTCATATCTAATGATTAGAATAGTAATAACTTCTTTTGGAAAGGAACAGTCTTCCCTGTATTTGTGGTCTGCCTCTCTGGGTGTCCCTAAAATGGCGCCAGTGTGTATGAAGTGTTATAATTGGGGAAGCCATAAACCTTGAACCCATTTGGTGTCCCTGTACTATTTCATTTCTTCTCAGGAACCTGCTGTTCACATCTTATAGACTGACCTCCTTGAGTTTGCTCAGAGCCTGGAGGCAAACCACAGCTCTTCCTGAGGTTTGCCCGTTACTCCTTTTTGTTTTTGGACCAGAGTAATCTATAGAGCCACTTCCTCCATACTTGCCAGGCAATATTCTGGGTTACTTTTTCTGTTGTTCTGCAGGCTATGTGGGAACCTCTGGATATGTTCTATATCACACATGAGCTAAGGGCCACTCACTTTGCAGAGCTCTTCCCAAGCTTGTGTGTGTGTGTGTGTGTGTGTGTGTGTGTGTGCTCTTTTTCTTAGAAAATATTCTTTTGCCTCCATCTCACCAGTTTTAAGACCTATAAAACTTGGATTTACTGGGCCTGAGGTTATAGCTCCATGGCATGATTCTTGTCTGGCAAGCATGAGGTCCTGATTTCAAATCCTGGTTCAACAAAAAAACCAAAGAGCTTGGATTTAACCTCTGGCTGAGGGCCACTATAAAAACTTTTTTTTCTTTTTCCAGTGACATTGTGGTACCCCTTTTACCCAGATGGTTGCCTGTTCTGTAGTGTAGGCATCATCTGGACATTGTCTCTATTTAGAATCCCAATCAGGAGAAGAACAGGAATCCTTATTCTTTGGAAGAGCTGGTAGACAAAAGCATGTCTCTCAGAGGATGCATCTTTGCTTGTTTCCTTCTTTTTTCTACCTTTTAATTACGAGAGTCAGGCCTTTCCCTTTTCTATGTCCCAGCCTCGTGGCCTAGCTATCCTGTGTTGAAAGAAGTACTGAACATCTTTTGGAGTGTGGGAAAACTGAGATTTTTACTATTTGCTGTACTTCATAGGTGAAGGGAAACCGAGAAAATTTGGCAATTTATTTTTCATTCTATTAAGCTTACTCTATTGTCTCTTGATGAGGGGAAAAAAGTCTCAGGGCTGTGCTTTAGAGAAGAGTCTGTAATAGAACATGATTTAAGAAAATTAAAATGAATCAGCTTGGTACTTACAAAACATGATCTCCATTTTATTCTGGTTTTGTTTCAGAGAAGTCAGAGAAATGAATTTGTAGGTGAATTCTTTATTATTATTATTATTATTATTATTATTGAGATGAGCTTTTACTTTTAAGCCCAGGTTGGTCTTGAATTTGAGACCCTCCTTCCTCAGCCGTAGAACCAACCCCAAGTGCTGGAATTATAGGGCAAAAAAATTTTTTTTTTTTTGCGGAACTGGGGATTGAACTCAGGCCCTTGTGCTTGCCAGGCAAGTGCTTATTCTACTGAGCTATATCCCCAGCCCCAAAATTTTTTTTGGTACTGGAAACAAAACTGAAGATCTTGCACTTACCAGGCAATTGTATGTGCCACTGAGCTATCTCAAAGTCCAGTGTTGGGATATTAGGCATGTATCTCCACACCCAACTTATTTTATTTTAAATGTTGGCATAAAATTTAAAAATAAAACAAGATAAAATAATACTCATGGAACTAACAGTAATTCTAAGAGATTTATAGGTATCAGCTATTCTTTTTCCTCCAATAACCCATTTTTCAGATGAGGAAATCAAATCATAACTCATGTAACTTGATCAATATCACAAAGGTATATACAGTCAAACTAAGCATATATTTGTGGGACAGGTTTGGCCACCAGGTCACCAATATACAACCTTTAGTTTATGATATTTCAAACATGTAATTGAGGAAATTAGTCTTTGAATTCTGACTTGGCATCTCTGCTTGCTGACCTTGTACTTTTATGAACACTTGTAAAATTGTGATAAATTACATTATGTCACTTAATGTAGGTTCTCTTTTCTTCTTCCTCCACATGGATTATCTGGAACATTCAAGTCCTGCTGATCTAGCTTATTCTGAATACCAGTAGAGATAGTTTGATATAGGAGAAAGCCCCAGGCTGAGGTTGTTCTAGGCCTGATGCTGTTACTAATCCTTTGTGTTATCTCAAGTAAATCACATCTCTCCTAGGTCTGTGGCTCCATAATGTAGAACTGGGGTCAGGGTTGTAGTTTAGTGGTAGTGTACTCACCTGGTATGCACGAGGCCCTGGGTTTGATCCCAAGCACCACGCCTCCCAAAAAGTACAACTGTACTAAATCCATGGCTTTATATTGTGTTCTGAGAACTCCAACATTTCTCTCCAATAGTGGGAGGGGTTGTAAAAGAAGGGGCAGAGAGAGAGGAAGACCAGTTGGGTGAACAGGCTGTAGTTCCCCACTTCTAATTCAAATTTAGCAGTTCTACTTTCAGCTTTTAGATTTTTTTCGCAAGGGACTATTCCAATATCAAGAAGACAGTGATTGAGACTGGGCCTGGTGGTGCATGCCTGTAATCCCAGCGCTTGGCAGGATGAAAATAGGAGGATCACTACAAGTTTGATCTATGCAGGGTGACCCTGTACACCCTGTACTAAATATATTTTAAAAAAAGATCAAATAAAATTTTAAAAAACCCAAAAAAGGTGGTACACACTAGACCTTTTATGTATCTAAAGTTCCTGGAACTTTTCTTGGCTTCTTTTATATCCTTCTTGTTAAAGGATGATGTATTTTTAAAAAAATCCTGCACACAGTGGGGGGGGGGAATATATATTTGTCTTTTCCTCCTTTCATCTACTTAGCAGAGAAATTTAACAGTCCAAAAGAAGGACCAGCATGGAAACTGCCAGTGATTTCACTAAGTGTTCAGCAGGATGCTTTA
>NW_004524706.1:3052590-3058007 GCF_000260255.1 Octodon degus
GGCCTCACTACACAGATAGGACTCGAAGTGATCCTACTGTTTCCAGCCTCCCAAGCACTGGGATTACAGGCGTGCATCATCATGCCCAATCTCATTCAAGTCTCAGACGTGCCCCGGGGGCAGGGTGGGCACAGCAGGCTGGGAAATTGAACTCCTGCCCCTGCACCTGCCTAAGCAGGTGCTTTAATCTGCTGAGTTATCTGGCCAGCCCTTGTGCATTCTTATTTGAATATATTTACTTATGGGGAATGAACAACAGCCTATAAGAGGCAATTTCTTTATATTTTTTTACTGTATGACTCCTCATTGCCCTTAAGCTGTATCATTAAACACTCCATTGGGAGATTTTTCTCCAACTGAGGCTTAGGGGAACTAGAATGAACATAGAGGAATGAATCAAGCCCAGTTCTCCTTAGTCATCTTCAGTTTGGGATCCAGTTTCAGTTTCAGGGCAAGACAGACACAAATGTGCTTCTTGGTTTCCTACTTAGATAATAGGATGCTTACCCTTTAAGTCAGGTTCATAAGCTTCTTCAGAAGGTGAATGAGGGCTGTCAATCATCGTGCATCTTCCCAGGAACACTACGTGAATTACCATCGCACCTTCATTTTTAATGTTCTCTCATGCCTTGAAGATAGTACAGTGCACTGAAAATCTTGGAAGTTTGTGACTCAAATCTTCATCGTAGTTCAATGCCAAGCACTAAATATCTTGGGATAAATTACTTCCCAGGACCAGACAGCAATTTTATCATTGAGAGCACCAGAGTAGACAGTTTCTATGATTCTTTTCCATTTTGATATTCTAAGGACAAATTACTATTGAAGAAAATTATCTTCAGTTGTTGATTCAAGTCTTCAAAATCACCAAATGATCTGATTTTGAGGTTAGGTTATGAGAGTTAGTCCTTGATTCTTCTATGTGTTGGGCTGTTCAAAGAACGGAAAATTGGTTTGGCTTGAGATATCTTGTTTCCTTATGGATTGGGATTCTTCATGTTGAGAGATCCAATGAGAACTTTGGGTCATCATCTCTTCCCTCTCTCTTTATTTTGGAATCTGGAATAGAACTCAAGACCTTGTGCTTGCTAGGCAGGCACTTGTGCCGCTGAGTTATACCCCCAGCCCTCATCTTCTCTTTTCAATGTGTAGTCAACTGTAAGATGGTGATGTAGACTCCTCACTGACATCTCACTCAATCTTCCAGGTTGTCCTTTCACTAATTTCTTTCATTATTCCTTCATCCCTGCGTCATGGTCCCTTTAAGGGAGCAGCCATAGTTGGTTGAGTAGTGGGGAGCAGCTGCTGGCAGCAAAGAGACTTGCAGGATTTGGCCTACCCTGGTCTACTCACCGCGCACGCTCAGGGCCAGGGGCTTGGTGGGAAAGGGGGGCGGGACTTGTGGTGCGCCTGCGCACTAGGGGCGCGCGCAAGGGGCTCGTTTGGTGATCCCTTTAAGAAACCGCAGGCGGAGGAATTTCTGAGAGAAAATAATCCTACTCACGGGGCCCCTTGGAGGCCATTAACCCCCGGAGTCCCGGCGCCCCTCTCCCGGGCAGGCCTTACCACCCACGCGCACACCCGTGGGACCCTTGCAGCTGCGACTAGGCGCGCGGCATCCGCCCCCTCATCACTCGCGCGCCGGGCCCGGCCGGGTCGGGCAAGCTGCGGCGAGGCGGCCGTGTCTGCAGTGTGGGCGGGGGCCGGGGGCCCTAGAGGTGCCGCCGCCACAGTGCCGGGAGCCGCAGCGGTTCCGAGCGGGGCCCAACATGGCGGAGAGAGAGGTGGAGTCCGGCCCCCGAAAGAGGGTAGGTGAGGTGAGGCAGAACTCGGGCGGCGGGCGGCTGCGGGGGGCGGGGCGCGGCGCGGGCCGGAGCGGCGCTGGGGCTCGTGCTGGGGTCGCGGCGGGGGGGGGAGGGAAGAGGTCCGGGGCCACCTCGGGTCTGGAGCGCGTCGGCCGGGGGTCCTTCGGCAGGTGGGACAAAGATTTGTTGCTGGTGGGGAGGGGGAGGGGCGGGGGCTGTTGTCTGCCTCCGCTGCTCCCTTCCCCCCAGCGCTGGGGGCGCTTTGTCGGGGCCGAGGAGGGAAGGTGTTCGATTCTCAACTACATCTTTAGTGAATCAGTCTGTAGAAGTTTAGCTGGAGAGAGGTCAGATGGGGGTAGTGGTGGCGGGAAGAAGTCTTGGAGGGGTCTCGTGAGGAATAACCAGGGGGCTCTTCAAGAACTCCGTTGCCAATTTGTTTTTCTGCGTCTCCCCGGTATCCGTGGTGGGGGGACCAAAGTGGTGGAGGTGCTACTCTTAATCTGTGAAGAAGTAGGATCGTTGGCATGTCATGGTTTAGGAGATCTTGGCAACTATATTACAAATGTCATGGTCTAGTCTAGCTTCTTTCGGTGGAAGTAGGAACGTGGAGGAGTGTGTCAAGTTTTGTCATCACAAGAATGTACCCAACCAGCCTGTATAGGTGAAGCCGGTTCTACAAAGGAGTTGTCAAATTTGTTAAAGTTTGTCTTGAAACTTTTTTATTTAATTCTGAGTGATTTTTTTTTTTTTTCTGGAGAACTGTACTATCCACTGATCAGTGTTTTTCGGATACCACTCCCTCATGTTAAACAGTAAATTTGCTATCAAGAATCATCCTTTTGGGAATGGTTTTAAATTATCAGTAGTGTTAAAGTAACGAGGTTAAACAATTGCTTCTTTGTTGTGAATGTCCTTTCATTTTAGCACAAATTAGGGATCCCAATGATCCTACCTCTATAACATTTTGAGTTACGCGCCTGAATGTGCTATGTGCCTGTCAATGTGTGAAGTACTTTATTTGTAAAGTTTAATCTCACAGTAAGTGTAGAACTGATTTGCGAGGTTCTATGCCTACATGAAGGTCTATGTCTGCATGAAGAAATGTAGGCATAGAGAGCTTAGGTAATTAAGATCAGAGGCTAGGTAAGAAGTTTGAGCTGAGATTTCTATCCAGGTTTGTGCAACTATGGTTTCTTCATGTTTCTGACCTTAAAAGCTTAAATGGACTATGTGCTGCTTTGCTTTGGAGCCAGCTGAGTGTGGACTGAAACCTCCTGTAAGCTACATAAACTTTTCATTCCTTCAATTAAAAAAAAAAACAAAAAACAACAAACTTAAATGATAAATAACCAAAGTCGTCCCAGTTCATTACAAAATACAATTATCCAGCAAGGTCGAAAATACTGTTTTAATATAGGATGCAGCCATATCCCAGCTACCTAGGTTCTACCTTTAACATTATACTAGACATTTATTTTATCACATATTATTGCATCTATCCATCCTTCTGTCCTTTCTTTGGTCATTTTAATGATTTTCTTCTTCCTTTTTTTGAGACAGGGTCTGGTTTATGTACAGATCAGTCTGGCATTGAACTGTGTAGGTTTGGCTGGCCTTGAACTTGTTGAGATCCTCCTGACTCATCTCCCACATGCTGGGATTACAGGTCTGCGCCACTGTGCCTGACCACCTCATTGTATTTTGAGCAATGAAAACTTAATGTTGACAGTCTTAGGTTTATAAAATGTTAGATTCCCAGGCAGTTAATCATAGAGCAAGTTAAGCTGTAAGTTCAAATAATAGTTCATTTAGTACAAATATTAGGCATGGAATGTATGTCTTTCAGAATTACAACTTTTTTTCAAGCCATGTTCAATTTTAAACTGTCTTCTTATTTGTTTTGAATGAGTGCATATGGCCTACTAATTAATATAGAATAAATTAGATGTCTAGTGTCAATTCAGGGGGCTCCTACATCCAGTTGCTACTAATGCTATTGAATGTTTTTGAATGTTCTAGGATAATACATCCATGAGCTTTGAATGTATCTAATTAAATTAAATTTTAGATTTTAAGTACATTTATTCTTCGTCTTGTATTACCTTTATTTATTTATTTATTTATTTTTTTGCGGAACCGGGGAGTGAACTCAGGCCCTTGCGCTTGCCAGGGAAGCGCTTATTTCACTGAACCATCTCCTCGGCCCTTGTATTACCTTTAAAATGTCATAGTGGTTGCTGTCAAAATGTTAATTTTAACAGTGTGCGCCATACACAGGATATGCACAGGTTATTTTATTAGTTTCCTTGCAGAGGAAAGTAACTTAAGTACAATTTATGTCTTTTAGATCCATAGTCCATTTTGTTGTCTTTTGCTTAGAATGTGCAATACACTTTTTTCACGTGGTACAAGTGTTTCTCCCTCCTACCCCATACCTGCTACATTTTACATGGATTGCATATATGTACTCCAAGCAGATTAGTTGGGACTGTGGAGTACACTTACTTTTTGAATAAATTGTTTGCTATGAGGCAGTTAAAATGATGGGCACAGACCTGGATCATACCTTATACTTACTTAATTTGACATTGAATTGGTAACATGGTGTATATATGATATTTATTGCTTTTTACATTTGTAATTTTGAGTCATAAGAAAGACGTTGAGCTGGTTGATGAGCTATATGCTAGGCATTGTGCTATGGTGTTCATGATCATTCAGGATGATAAATGCTGGTTCTGCCAAATTACTTGAATTCTTTTATAGTAGAGATTTTTTTGGGGGGGTTAGTTCTGGGGATTGAATCCAGAGTCACTTGTATGCTATGCATATGCTGTACTACTGAGCTGCATCCTTAATTCTTTTAAATTTTATTTTGAGACAGGAGTTTTGCACAGTTGTCCAGGCTGGCATTAAATTTGTTATCCTCTTGCCTCAGCCTCCCAGAGTGTTAGAATTATTGATATATGTGCCACTAAACCCAGTTGTAAACCTTTCCTACCATCTTTTATACCCCAAAGTTCTCTCCTTTGGGTGCAGATTTCGGAATCTTACTGTTTTGGATTAGGTTTAGATGGGAGAATGGCTGCTTTGTAAGACCATTTGGTGGTTAACAACGTTAAATTCTGTGTAGACTGGCTTAAGATCTTATTTTTTTGAGTGGATAGCTAGAGCAATAAGAGATTAATTAGACAAATTGATTTGATTGTATTCAGATTATACTCCTAATTTGTGAATGTAAGGGAGGTGAGTATACTATATTAATGTGTCATTTTTTAATTTTAATTTTAATTTTTCTTTGGCAGAACCGGGGATTGAACTCAGGCCCTTGCGCTTGCCAGGCAAGCCCTTATTCTACTGAGCTGTCTCTCTGGCCCTAATGTATCATTTTGATAAAGAACCAAATTCATACCCTACTGCTTGTATGTGAAGGGACCCTCCCATACACGCGCTCTGTCCCTGACTCTCTCCTTCCCCCACCCCCATCCCTCTTTAAGGGTAGGATTTTATTTTTATGAACTCTTTTAAGATTGTAAAATTTTTGTTTTCTACAATAGGTTTTAAAAGCCATTGGGTAACCGTTGTACTACAGAGTTAAATTATTTATTTATT
>NW_004524706.1:3058382-3060316 GCF_000260255.1 Octodon degus
TGCTGGGGGATTGAACCGCGGTCCCTGTGTTTTTGCTTAGCTTAGCTTGTGCTAAGTAGGTGCTTTAGACCACTGAGCCATCTCACCAGCCCCCAGAGTTAAATTATTTATGCCTGACTATTAAAATAGTGTGTTTTGAATTTAAGTTTTGTTTTTTGTTTGTTTGGTTTTTTGTGTCGGGGATTGAACTCAAGACCTTGCACTTGCCAGGAAGGCACTTAAGCCACTGAGCTATCTGTCCAGCCCAAAATAGTGTGTTTTGAATATGGAGTCTACAGCTAGCAGCCATATTGTAAAATTCCTGTGTCTTTTCAAAGTTTACATGCAAAATAATTTTTGTAAATGTATTTATTTGCTCTAGTAAGTTATATCTATATCAAACTTGTCTGTATGTTAAATTTGTGAGAGGCTTAAAAACTTAGCACATGTATAACTATATACTTCAGTTTTTGTAAATGCAAACTGACTTTTCTTCCCTCCCCCATATGTCTATGTATGTTTGTATATGTATGAATTTAAGAGAAAGGGCTGTTGTCATTAGTTAGCCTCTGGGGGTGGGAATGAGAAAGGAAAATATAAAAGTGAAAATGTTGTAAAGTGGAAAAAACTTGTGTTACTGTTAAATGAAAATAGACTATGAAATGTTATATGTAATGTTATTGTAATATATGAAAGTTATGCACTTAGACAAGAAAAAAGATAAAAGCATTGATTTCATGAGTTGGCGGGATTATGGAATTCTGTATTTCTTTTTTAACATTTTTAAATAAAATAATTGCAAAAGATTGATTATTCTTTGAACTTTTTTGGTCAAGTATATTAATTAAAAATATGGTGGTTCATACGAATATATTTGTAATTCATATGTACACAATGTAAATCATCTGCATTAAAAATGCTTTGACTTCTTGTTGAGTCTGTTCGAAGATGCCATTCTGGTATTGACAAGGTCCTGAGGAGTTTTCACTGTAGTTCCCATCTATAACTACATGAGGCAGTTAGAAATAATGATAATACTTAGTATTCATTCATTCATTCATTCATTCATTCATTCGGGCTAGCCTTGAACTCACTATGTAGCCCAGACTGGGGTCAAAGTTTTGGCAATCCTACCTCAGCTTCCCAAGTGTTGGGACTCTTAAGGTGTGTGCCACCTGCACCTGGCATGTGTTCCTTTTTTAAGAAAATATAAACTATGTATTTTAAAGACATGATTTAAAAATTTTTTTTTAAAGATGGAATTTTTAAAGTAGCTAAATTTAAAATTGCATATTCTCTTTTTCTCTGTCTCTGTCTGTTTCTCTCTCTTTCTGTCTCTGTCTGTCTGTCTGTCTGTCTCTCTCTCTCTCTCTCTTTCTCTCATTCTTGACGCTCGAATTGGGGCCTTCTGCATGCCAGGTAGTTAGTGTTGAAGGTATTATATTCACCTATACAAAATTTCTAATCTTTGATCTTGTGATTACAAAAATGGCATTTTCATGTGGTAGATTCTGTGCAGTAGTGAGAGCCTGGACTTTTGGTCAATTTATGGTTTAGATTTGGTATTTAGCATTTTAGTGATACTTTTTTTTTTTTCCTTTTTTTTCTTGCAGTATTGAGAATTGAACCTTGGGACTTTGAACTGAGCTACATCCCTAGTGCTTATTTTATTATTTTTTTAAATTTTGGAACAGAATCTTAGTGACTGAATTACCCAGGCTGGGCTCTAACTTGTGATTCTCCTGTTTCAGCCTCCCAGAGTCCTGAAATTAGAGGTTTGCGCCACTATGGCTGGTTTTAGTTGTTATTTTGGCTCTGTAGAAGCTTTAATTGTCTTCCTTTGACCAGAGATAACTTTTTATTTTCTATCCAGATTGGTTCACCACTTCAGTAGACTTTCATTTAAAGATCTTATGTTCATCTCATGTCCCAATATATCTTTTTTTTTTTTTTTT
>NW_004524706.1:3060652-3062373 GCF_000260255.1 Octodon degus
GTTTGATTCCTGCCACTACCAAAAAAAATTTTTTTTTCTTATGTTTCATAATTTTGTGTCAAGCACAAAAACAATGATACAGTAAAACCCCATATTCTACTGTTGTGGTGGCACAGGTCTGTAATCCTAACACTGGATTGAGGCAGGATTATGAGTGCAGAGCTAGCCTGGACTATATATAGTGAGACCATGGCTCAAAAAATAAAATCAAACAAAAATGCCCATGTTCTAATCACTGAGTTTTGACTTTTTAATTATTATTTTTTTAGTTTTTTACTTTTTGGTGCTAAGAACTGAACCCAGGGCTGTCAGTTTGCTGAGTGAACATCTACCACAGCTAAATCTTTAGACCCTTGACAGCATTTTTACTATTTTACCATTCTTTTCATATCATTTTTTTCTACCTTTCTTTTGATTGTAATAATTTCAAGGAACCATTACATAAAATTTTATTTAACTTAGAAGTATGTGTATATTTCTTGCAGTTAAGAACTGTTAACAGTTAAAACAAACACGGGTACAGTACTGTAATGTCCACCAAAATTAAGAGTTCTTAATCCAATCTGTGTTAAGGTTTCATTGCTTATTTATTTTATTTTGTCTTTTTGAGACAGGGTCTCCCTGTTCAGGCTGGTCTTGAGCTTACTTTGTAGCCTAGGCTGGTCTCAAACTTGCAATCCTTCTGCCTCAACCTCGAGTGCTGGAATTATAGGTATACACTACATGCCCAGCTCTCTTATCAAATTTTAGAATAATGGATTGATGCTCTAGCAACTCAGAAGTTAGATTCAGAAGAGATTCATTATGAACTCATTAATTTTAATATGCTTTAAATTATTGAGGTTATTATTTTTGTGGAATTTTTTTTTTTCCTTGAAATACTGAGAGTCAAACCCTAAGCCTCCTGAGTGTCAGGCTCCCAGGCCTATTATGGTCCTTTTTGATACTCAGTTTTGTCACATCTTTGATCATTGGTAGTCTGTATTAGTTTTCTAAGGCTGTTGTAAATTACTACTGATGGCTAAAAAAATAATAAAAAATTATTCACTTCCAGTTTAGTAGGCAACAAATCCCAAATTAAGGTGTTAGCAGGGTCATACTCCTTCTTGAAGGCTTGAGAGCAGTGGTGGTGAACCTATGGCATGTGTGCTGCAGCAGACTGTTTATATTTCTCTGTGCAAACCTTTTATTTTTTGAGGCAGGGTCTCACTGTGTAGTGCAGGCTGGCCTTGAACTTGCTTACATAGCCCAGGCTGGCCTGAAACTCATAGTGATCCTACTGTCTCAGCCTCCCAAGTGCTAGGATTATCCAGGTCTGTGCCTCCATGCCAGGTATCTCTGAACTTTTGATGACTTTGTTGTGTGTTCCTTAGTTTATGGCAGTGTAACTGGTCTTCCTTTGGCTACTCTGTATCTTGTTTTAAGAAATTCTTCAGGGGCTGGTGAGATGGCTCAGTGGTCTAAAGCACCTACTTAGAACAAGTTTAGCAAAGCACAGGGACCGCTGTTCAATCCCCAACACCACATGCCAGCTAGCCCCGCCCACTGGTGGGCTGAGCTGGCCCGCCCCAAATATATAAATAAATAATTTTTTTTTTAAAAAAAACAGAACATTCTGGGCTGGTGAGATGGCTCAGTGGTCTAAAGCACCTACTTAGAACAAGCTTAGCAAAGCACAGGGACCGCAGTTCAATCCCCCAGCACCACATGCCAGCCAGCCC
>NW_004524706.1:3062611-3064019 GCF_000260255.1 Octodon degus
CAGCCTCCCAAGAGCTGGGATTGCAGGCGCAGGTGCCACACACCTAGTCTCAATTGCTGTCTCACTGCCCCCTGCTGCTGTCAGGGCAGGCTCAGGGATCAGAACCCCTAGTCCCTGTGCTTGCACGTACTTTAATCTGCTGAGCTATTTGGCCGGCCCTTCGTTGTATTCTATTCCAGAGAGATTTCATTTTATTTTTTTATTTTTATTTTTATTTTTTTTTGTGGAACCAGGGATTGAACTCAGACCCTTGCGCTAGCCAGGGAAGCACTTATTCCACTGAGTCATCTCCCCGGCTCGAGATTTCATTTTAAAATTTTTACCCTAATTACATTTTTGAGGATTCATTCAGTCCACCTTTGATTATGAACGTGGACATCACTTTTAAAAGCCATAATTTAATCCATTCCAGCCTGTCCTGTAGCAATCAAAGCTTTATGTGAATTCAGGATGCAGAATTATGTTGACCTTATCCCAGCATCTTCCAGTGCCTCAACCCATGATAGCTAGCGTGAACTTGAGTCGAAAATCTGTCTTCCATGCAAAAGGTCCTGAATCTCAGCTGAGTGTAATGGTGCATATTGTAATTCCATCTACTTATGAGGTAGAGACAGAAGCACTGCAGTTCAAACCCAGGCTGGGAACCTGGATAATTTAGTGAGACTGTCTCAATATAATATTTTGGGGCCAACGCTAGCTCAGTGACAAATGTGAGGCCCTGGATTCAACATCCAGTGCTGGGGGGAAGAAAGTGAATGTGGATTGTGGGTATGATCTATTTAGGGCAGAATTCCTCTTCATCTGCAGACTGCGAAACTATAGAATAGGTTTTCTGCTTCCAAATAAGAGAGGCATAAAATAGGCATTCTTCATAAGAAAGAAAATGGAAGGAGTAAGGGCCTGCTTGACCCAGGAAAGCCTCATACCCAGTAGGACACATTTTTCTACATTTAAAGATCTGCTAATAGCTGGTACAGTTGTGGCACATACCTGTAATTACCAAACTGGGAAACTGAGGCAAGAGAATCACAAATCTAGCCTGGGTAGTTTAGCAGTTTAGTTCAGTTTGAGAATTTAAGAAAAGGCTGGGAGGTAGGTGTTCTGGTACATCTGTAATCCCAGCTCCTTGAGAGACTGAGGCTAGAAAATTGCAACTTTGAGCTCACCCTGGGCAGTTTAGTGATTCAGCAAGAATCTGTCTTAGAAATAAAAAAGGGCTGGTGAGGGTGCTGGATTCAATCTGTAAGTACCACCAAAAAAGAAAAAGGAAGGCCTCTGAGTAATCCCTTTAGGCTAAGGGAGGGTTTGTCAGCCCTTGTTCTGGACCTGTTCGTTTGGTCCTATCTGTGGCTTGCTTTTTTTAAAAAAATTTTATTTATTTATGTGTGTGTGTGTGTGTGTGTGTGTG
>NW_004524706.1:3064874-3081317 GCF_000260255.1 Octodon degus
CTGGGGGATTGAACCGTGGTCCCTGTGCTTTGCTAAGCTTGTTCTAAGTAGGTGCTTTAGACCACTGAGCCATCTCATCAGCCCCCTTATTTATTTTTTGAATTTCTTAATTTTAACATCCTTTGTTATTTAGATAATCTTGGAACCTTCCCAGTAATCAAGAATTGTGTCTTTTATCTGACCATTCCTTCCAGAATGTTTTTCCTTTTGCATTACTGGGAGAAAGTATGTTTCACCAAGGAGAAACCCAAGCCATGCACCTTCAACCCTTCTCTTGAAAGTCTCCTAGGCTAAATATCCAAGATTTCTTCTCATTTTCACATTCTATCCAGGAGAATACAATTTAATCAAGTTTTCTGCCACTTTATAATAAGGATCATCTTTCTTCCAGTTCCCCTTTTTGTTCTGAGAATTCAGCAGAACTCTTAAACATGTTTGTACATGTCCAGCATTCTACTTCATAATATATAACATGTGTTCTCTAAGATTGTAGGAGCTCTTTGCTTACTTTCTCCTTCTATCTTTCTAAATTCTGACCAGAATTGCCTTTAACATTTGTATTTCTACTATTTCTTTTTCTGTTTGTTTGTTCAGGCTTGCCTTGAAGTCACTATGTAGCTGAGGCTGGTCTTGAATTTGCAGCGATCCTCCTGTCCTACCCTCCTGAGTGCTGAGATTACAGACATGTGCCACCATGCCTGGCTAACCATTTCTTTAGAGTATTCTGCACTTTTATTTTTATCATGATTCTCAAAATTCTGCCAGCCATTTACCCAATTTTAAAGTCATTTACGTTTTCAAATTTTTGTTACAGTAGTACTATATTTCCATATACCAAAGTCTGTTAGTTTTATAAGTTTGCCATAATGAGTGACCAGAAATTTAATGGCTTAAAACTACATAAATGAAGCTGGGTATGCTGACACATACTTGAAATTCCATTTACTCAGGAGGCTGGGACAGGAGAATTACAAGTGAGGTTAGCCTGAACAGTTGAGGAAGTCCTTGTCCCAAAATAAAAATTTAAGTCTTTAAGGTTGGTGTTAGGACTTTTAAAAAAAAAATTGTGGTTTTTTTTTGGAGGTCATACTGGGGAATGAACCCAAGGCCTTTGTACTACTGTAAATCCACCACCCATTTTTTTGTTCTATTTGTTTGAGACAGGGTTTTGTTATGTAGTTCAGGCTGGCCTTGAACTCACTCTATAGCCTGGGCTGGCCTTGAATTTACAGTGATCCTCTTACCTCAACCTCCTGAGTGCTGCACCTACATGCATGCTCCACCATGACTCGGCTCTTAAAGGTTTGTTTGTTTGTTTTTTTAGATTTTTATTTTTTTGGAGACAATCTGTTGCTAAGTACTAAGTTGCCTGGGCTGGGCTCAGAATCATGATCTTCCTGCTTCACCCTCCCAAAAAGTTGGAATTACGCACATGCGGCTGTGCTTGACCTAAGGTGGTTTTTTTTTTTTTTTTTTTTGAAAATGTGTTAAAATACACATAAAGTGATATAAGCCATACTCACTTATAGATGAAATCCCAAACAGTTGAACTCACAAAAGCAGAAAGTAGATGGGGCCAGCCAGATAACTCAGTGGTCTTCTAAAGTTCCTGTTTATGCAAACTTATTTTATTTTTATTTCTTTTGGTACCGGAGACTGAACTCAGGACCTTGCACTTGCCAGCAGGTGTTTATGCTCCTGAGCCATCTCCCCGGCAGATATGGTTAAAATTTTTTTTTTAAATCTTTATTTGGTATAGGGTCTCACTATGCAGCTCAGATTTGTAGTGATGCACCTGTCTCAGACTTCTCAGGGCTGACATTACAGGTATGCTCCACTACACCTGGTTTCGATGGCCAGCACAGCATGTGGTACTGGGGATCAAACCCTGCTTGCCAGGCAGGCACTTAGACCTCAATACTATCTCCCCAGCCTCCCAGATATAGTTTTAAAAACTTTTTCGTTTTTTGTTTTTTTAAAGATGGGGTCTCACTATTTCAGGCTGGCCTTGAACTCAAAGTGATCCTCCTACTTAAACCTTGTAAGTGCTAGGATTACAGGATTGTGCCACCATGCCTGGTATTAAAACCTTTTTGATTTCTACTGCCACCAACTTAATTCTGGTACTCATTTATATTTTTTTTTGAGTTCAAAATTTTTTCTTTCTTTCTTTCTTTATTTATTTTTTTTATTTTTCAACAAATAATACACTGCATATATTCTTCTTAGTGGTTATCATTTATATTTTTAACTTTCTTTGCCTTTACAGTTTTCACTTTCCTTTTTCTGCTTTTTTCTCTATTCCATTCTTTTTTTTTTTTGCACTTGGAGACAGATTCAGCCTCAAAAAATGAAAATTTGTTCATCTGTAATAAGTTGATATCCCAAATGGTTTCCTTGTTCCCTAAGATAGGGCTTGCTAAGAGTTTCTGCCAGATGCAAGAAATAGCTTGTTTCATGGATCTGGTTCTTGTCAGAAATTCACTTCTTCTTCACAGAGTTTCTTTTTGATTATTACTGTCATAGCAGGCTTGGGTAGGGGTCTTATTCTCAATTTTATTTACTCAGCTGGTATGGGGACAACATCTTTGCGTAATTCTATTCAGTACATCTGAGACCATTTGTTTGTTTATTTATTTGAGACTGGGTCTTGCACTGTTGTTTAGGTTGGTTTTGAATTCACTGTGTAGCCCATGTTGATCTTAAAATTGCAGTGATCCTCCTCCTTCAGCCTTCCCAGTGCTGGAGTGACATGTATATGCCACCATGCCTAGCTAGTATTTTCTTAAAGTAAACTTCATGAAAACACTATGGGGAATTACAGATATTGCAGATTGCAGATATTTTTTGAGCAGTTTATTGGTTAATATATTTTTAAAAGGTCTTCAGAGTGGGGGCCAGGGAGTTAGCTCAGTAGAATAAGTGCTTGCCTGGCAAGCACAATCCCCGGTTCCGCAAAAAAAAAAAAAAAAAAAAAAGGTCTTCAGACAGCTGATAGAAATGTTAGGAGGCTTTATCTGATGTGATAAATCATTGGAGTAGGATGGAGATGGTAACTTGTGATGTATTTTACAGGTGAAGTTTCTAGGGTTTATTGATAAATGTAGGGAAATGATGGACACTGACGTTTAGGTTTTCTGTTTGAAAAACTACATTTTAAAATTCTTTCCCTTTTGATGCTAGAATTGAACTTAGGGCCTAGAGTGCAAACACTACCATTGATCCATACCTTCATCCCAAAGCTGCTCTATCATTGATCCATACCTTCATCCCAAAGCTGCTCACAGTCTGGGCGTGGTGGTGCAGGCCTGTAATCCCAGCACTGGAGAGGCAGGAAACAGAAGGATCACTACAAGTCTGAGCTGTGTAGTGAGACCCTACACACAAAAAAATAAATAAAAAATCCAAACCTGCTCAACCAAGAGATGGAAGGAAAGGGCAGGTAAAGGAGGGAGGGGAAGGGGATAAAAAGAATTAAGATGTGTTATGTACATTTTCCATACCAATAAGGAACGTAATCATTATGTACTATAAGCATGTACTAGTACAACTAAAAAAAAGTCAAAAAATACACTTATTTTTACTTATTGTTTGGAATACCAGTGATTGAAGCCAGGATGCTATGAATGCTCTACAGTTGAGCTATGTCCCCAGCTCGGAATAGATAATTGGTGTTGCTATAAATGAAGAGGGGAAAATTAGAAGCAATAATTTCCTTACTTTATATCACTCCATTAATTTAAAAATTACTTATGATTAGCTAACAACTAGGGTGTAGTCTAGATCAGAAGTTGTCTCCCCCCAACTCCCCAATCTCCCATCTTGGTTTTAAGTTTCCAGATAAGAGTCTCACTAAATCACTCATGCTTGCTCTGAACTTGTATCCTCCTCACTAGGTTTCCCCAGTGGCTACGTTTATAGTATTGTGTCAACACAATTTTGGCCAGGTTGTTTTATGATAAAACAGCATATGAATTGGTGTGTTTGTTTTCTTAACATCTGTGGTTTTTTTTGTGGGGGCGGGTGTATTTTGAGACAGGGTCTCTTATGCAGTTCAGTCTGGCCTTGAAATCGCAGTGATTTTCCTGGCCTCACTCTCCTAAATACTGGGATTATATTTGTACACCACCATGCCTGGTTCAACACTCCCCCCCATATTTTAAACAGTCTGTATCTACTAAAGTGTCTTCTCTCCAAGATATTTCTTATATGTGTGTGTATATTTTCTTTTTCTTTTCTTTTTTTTTTTTTTTTTTGTGGAACCAGGAATTGAACTCAGGCCCTTGCACTTGTCAAGGAAGTGATTACTCCACTGAGCCATCTCTCTGGCCCGTGTGTATATATTTTAACATGATTAATTTCATATATATAATTTGGAATATTAAGCACTTTGTCTTTTAGTGGTAGTAAAGTTATAGTAAAGGTAGGAAAAGAAAATTCTGCAGAGCATGTTTGGATCAAGTAAAAGCAGAAAAAGAAGTGCACCTTGCAATGTAAGGTTAGGCCACCACTCAAGAGAAAACAATGACTAGAATTCAGTAGCAACTGTCCTTTTTTAATCACCCTCCTCTCAGAGTCTAGGCCATCCTATTGAAAACTTGTTGGTGTTTGGAAGTCCATGTGTAGGGTATTGAAAATCGTTTTGCTTGTATGTCTTCGGATTTATGTAATTATGTAACTTGCCATGCCTGCATCCCCAGCCAGCTTTGCTATGCCCTAATATCCTATTTTATTTCTCCCTCAGAGACACATATCCCCATAATTCTTCATGAGATTCCTGTTGAAAGGGGCTATAGGCCCTACCTACCAGGGAGTATGTGTTCTCCAACTACCAATGGGTGTTGTGGCTTATTGTCTGGATCAAAGAAAAAAAAAAAAAAAACCTGGAGCAATACTGGAGTCTTGCTTTCTGAAGAGGAGCCTCAGGTCTTCAAGGGATTCTCAAAAACCTTCTTAGTTGGCCTAGTGGTGAAGTCAAGTCAATAGAATCTGTGGGATGTGGTTCTTGGGATTTCCTATGGCTTGTGTCTTGGTTACTTTTCTTTCATTGCTGAGATAAAATAACTGATGCTCAGAATTAAGGAAGGAAAGGTTTATTAGTTCACAGTTTGTTGAGGTTTCAGTATATAATCAGCTGGCTCCAAGGCAGGGTGGCAGAGGGCAATGGTTCATGGCACAAAATAGCAAAAACAAAAAGAGTCAAAAGGAAGGAGCAACAGCAGAGAATAAGCCTCTTCTCTTATATTGTATGCAGGCTACCCACCCCAGGGTATGGCACTCATACCCATAATGCCAGCTTGGACCATGAATCAGTCAGAAACTCTAGAAGCCTGCCCCATGACTGCATGAGGCTTTGAGGGCATGTCTACATAAAAACCATAACATTCTGCTCTTGGACCCCCAAAGACTTATATATGACCTTTTTATGCAAAAGGCATTTTAGGTTATCTCTAAAGAGTTCCTAAAGTCCTAACAGTTTCAGCATTGGTGAATAGTCCAAGTCCCAAGTCTCCTCTGAGATCTAAGGCAAACTCTTTTTATCTGCAAGCCCCAGTACAAATGAAAAGACAGTTAAACACTTCCAACATTCAATGGCACAGGTAGATTTTTTCCATTCCAAAAGTTACAAATGGGGATATAGGGCCGGGGAGATGGCTCAGTGGAATAAGCGCTTCCCTGGCAAGCGCAAGGGCCTGAGTTCAATCCCTGGTTCCGCAAAAAACAAAACAAATGGGGATATAAAGGATTGGGACCAAAGCAAGTACAAATTCTAGCAGGGGAAACATTAAGTGCTGTAGTTCAATGTGCAAACATTCGAGGCAATCTGTGGCAAGTTGTGAGCCCCAAAGGGCTTGGGTGGCTTCACCACTATGGTACTTCTGGTGGTTGTAGCTCCCATGGCTTCTCTCAGGTCTGCTTTTCTCCCTCCTTACCATTTTCCTCAGACGATCCACATTCCTAGCTTTTCCAAACATCTGGGATCTCCGTTGCACCTAAACTTCACACTTGTAGCTTCATATACTGCCCTCTTAGGAGCATGCTGCCCTCTTAGGCCTTCTTCTGAAATCTGGGTGGAAGTCTTTTTAACCTCAGAATTCTTGCATTCTGCAGGCATCTAAAACCAGCACCATATGGATGATGTCAAGATCTACTGCCTGCTGGAGCAGGAACTAGGCTTTCTTTTCTCTTGGCTGTAGGAGTTAAGTGCCTGGGTCACTGAGTGCTCTGAAACTGATTTTGAGGAACAAATTCTCTATGTGGCCACCATTGTGGTACCTGGTAAGGCTGCTGCCATTTTAGAATGTGGTGCTTTGAGGCTTTCTCCTCTGAGCAGTCTTTCACTTTTGCAGTTTTGCGGCTGCAAAGGATGGAAACTTGGTGTTAATTGTGATGCTCTCAGGCCATTTTTGTATTCTTCTGTTCCTTCTCAGCAATCAAGATCTCCTTAGCTTTATCTTTGCAGTCCATGGCTTTATTGGAATTGCCTTTCTGGCCAAACTCATGTTATAAATCATTCTGCTGGGTTTTTTTTTTTTTTAAATTTTATTTATTTATGTGTGTGTGTGTGTGTGTGTGTGTGGCCAGCTCAGTCCACCAGGGGGCGGGGGCTGGCTGGCATGTGGTGCTGGGGGATTGAACCGTGGTCCCTGGGCTTTGCTAAGCTTGTTCTAAGTAGGTGCTTTAGATCACTGAGCCATCTCACCAGCCCCTCTGCTGGGTTCTTTACTCTTAATTCTCAGGGTAAATCTGACTAAAAGTTCCCAACAATAACCATGCCACTCAACATTTGACGGCCTTTAACTTTCTTTTGCCAGATTAATCAGTCTGCTAATTATATTCTTTCTTTTGCATAACGAAATCTTTTATTTAAAAAAAAATTAGAGATGAACAAAATTGGTCTCCTTGAAGAAAAAAGAAAGCAGGTTTTGGAACCTGCCAAAAACAAGGTATTACAGTGATATCAAGGAAACATCTTAGGGCAGGCCAAATAGCTCAGCGGATTGGGTTCGATTTCCTGGCCCTGGCCAGGCCCCGCCCCCGGGGCACGCAGAGCCAGATCACTAGGAGTCTGATACAGTAGTGAGACCCTGAACACCCTGTAGACCCTTCTTTTCTGTGGGATGTATCTCCTGTTGGGTTCTGATGTAACAAAAAAAGTTTTGCATATTCCAACCTGTTTCTTCATTCTGTCCTTTAAATCTTCCATTTGTCAATGGCTTCAGTTAGGCTTTTAGTGAAGGGGAGTAATTGTTCCAATTTGCAAAGTAAGACTGGTTAGCTTAATGTGACTGCAGGACTGATATCTTAACTGCATATTTTTAGAAAGCAGATCCAAAAGGTCTGCGCTCTGAGGTCTGTACATTGCTAAACAGGACGCCCGGGCGGCAGCGGGAGGGTCCTGCACCAGCAACACCGCTGCTGCGCACACCCCAGGGCCTCCTCTATATTCTTTTTTGCTTTGTTTTGCTTTTTGGCTGGCTCAGCCCGCACTGAGGGCAGGGCTGGTGTGGCATGTGGTGCCGGGGATCAAACCGCTGTCCCCTGTGCCTACCTAAGCTTACCTAAACAGGTGCTTTAGACTGCTGAGCTATCTCACTGGCCCTTGGTCTGCTACCCTTAATCTCAGTCTCAGGCAGTCTCTGGACACAAGCAAAATGCAAACAAACTTTCTACCAAGCCATAATACACATTATCTGGAGTCTAACAACCAATGTAGTTCGTCCCAGCAAAAATCTCCTGTGCCTCATCTTTACTGGCAGAATTTCTGTCAGCCTTTTCAGGTCTTCTGAGCTCTGACCAGAATCTCCCGTACAAAACATCCTAAGGCATTGCAGCACTGCTGTTTCAGAGAACATCTCTGAACCTTTCCAAACTCTTGCCACAAGTGGTTCTCAAGGACTCTTGAACCACATGGTGAGGTATAGTCACAGCAATGACTCCACTCCTGCTATCAATTTTGTTGTGGTTTGGGGTTTGCAAGGGGAAATAAGCAACACAGGACACCTAACTATAAGGTTATTTTATAATAGTTACCCGAAGAATGATACACAAAGAGTGCAGGAAATCTGTCTACACACTAAAAAATCCAGCTGAGGGCCTAGATTCCATGATAATGTCGTGTATGGGTCCAGCTGAAGACCTAGAACCCATGACAATGTCTCATGCAGGCCTGTTTCATAGATCTGCTCTGGGAAGATCCAAAGGTCAGTGGTAGAAGCTAGAGTCCGTGCCAGTGGGATGAAGGATCTGTGCCAGCAGGCTGAGGGATCTGCACTGGAGCCAGGAAGTGATGCTTCAAGTAAGGACCAGAGCTTCCCCCCACAAGTATCACAGCTGTCCTCAGCAACAGTGAGGTCCTGAGCTCCTTGAATGATGAGAAAAGCTGAGTTCCCATCAGGGAAACCAACGTAACAGTCTCCAGGAGACTGAGCTGTGCAGCATCTCCCCCTCCAGAGCCAGGAAGCAGTGCACAAAGTGAAGGGCCAGAGCTCTGTCCAAATGAACCACAGCCATTCTCAGCAATGAGATCCTGAGCTCCTCCTCCAATGCGAACAGCCAAGTTCTTCAGGAAAGCCAGCATGACAAGCTTCTCCAAGAAAACCACTAGCTCCCTACAGCGTCTAAACAGCTTCTCAACAGCAACAGCTTTCCTCTTTCTCCAGTTTTGCTTCTTAAGCTGCTGGCAATGATCCTCAGGTGGGCCTCGCGTACCCATCCACACTTGTTTCAGTTCAGCTGGGTGTAGCAAGTTAACTACCAGTTGTCAATCTACCGTAATCCATCCCTGGTCTACTTGATAGCCATATATATCTTCTTAGTCTGTAGTCTCTGGTGGCAGATTTATGAAAAGTTAAAGTATCTTGGTCTATTCACATTTACATTAATATAACAATTACATATATACAAGTATTTTTTGCACAATTCCCACACCAAAAGCAAAATACTCAAAAGGGTGACCAAAATTAAGATTAAGCCACAGTATTTTGATTAACCTGATTACAAACATATATCTAAAAATGACATTTAAAAACATATTGAAAAAGTCCCTGCAAGCAGGCACAGAGGCTGGGAGTTCAATCCCTGGGCCTGCCGTGCTGGCCCCACTCCCGGGGTGCGCTGAGATGGCAATTGAGACTGAGTGTGGTGGCGCATGCACCTGTAATCCCAGCACTTGGGAGGCTGTAAATAGGAGAATCACTATAAATCTGATCTTGTAATGAGACCCTGGACACCCTGTAGACTCTTCCCTAAAATACAGAATAAATAAAAACATTGAAAGAACTATAACAATCCCAGTCTTTACTTCCCATTTTTGTTTGTTTTTTTGAAACAGGGTTTTTTTTTCTTTCTTTTATTAACATATTTAGTACGGGGTCTAAGGGGTCGCACTACAGATTGGACTTGTAGTGTTTGTCCAGTTTTCAGCCTCCCAAGCACTCGGATTACAGGTGCGTGACACCACTCCCAGTCTCAGTCGTGTCTTAGTGTGCCCCAGGGGTGGGGTTGGCACACTGGGGATTGAACCCCAGTCCCTATGCTTGCCTAAGCAGGCGCTTTAGTCAGCTGAGCTGTCTGCCCTGCCCTGAAACAGGGTTTCATGCTGTAGTTCATGCTGGCTTTGAGCTCACTTTGTAGCCAGGCTGGTCTCAAACTTGCACGATCTTCCTGTCTCAGCCTTCCCAGTGCTGGAATTATGGACCTGTGACACCATTCCTGGTTTGGGATCAGCATGGAGCGTCTGGGATTCTGGGGCCAGCATGATATGCAGTACTGGGGACTGAAGCTGGGTCCTTGCGAGGCAGGTGTGTAGACCACTGATCTATCTCCCCAGCTCCTCTCCTGCAATTTAAACACACTCTTCTTCAGGTGAAAGCTTTTAGTTCATTTTTTCCTTGTCCTGTTTTTAACAACAGTGTTCTCCTCTATTTCATTCTTGACACCCAAACCTCCATTAAAGCCTCTCCTCTGGCCAAATGTTTCATGTCACCTTCCAGGCTCTTCAGTCTTAATTTCCAACATAGATCTGGCCAAAAACTCTCAATAATAACCATGCCACCTTCCCAGCAGTAGACTACATTGAATTTGTTTTCCCAATCAGGCACTATCTCTAAACACAATCAAAATGCAGGCCAAATTTCTGCCAAAGCACAACATGCTACCTGGGATCCAGCAGCCAATGCAATTCCTCTCAGTTGAAGCCTATTGAGCTTTATCTTAACCGGCAGCATTTCCATAAGTGCTCTATTTCTCCAAGATCTGACCATAGTTTACAGCATACAAGGGCTGCCTCTTTGACCAGTCTCTTAAAACTTTTCTGCATTAATTCCAAATGCTCTTAAGTCCCATGGCCAAGGCAACATCACAGTAATAACCCTATTTTCCCAGTACCAATTTCTGTATCAGGGTTTTATTAGAGAATGATATAACACAAGGTATATACATGTATAAGAAATTACAAGATTGGCTTAACGATGATTAGCCACAGAGTTGGATAAGGAAATATACAGAGGGTGTCTGCACACTGGAGACTGAAGGATTCAGTCCATGGTCTGGAGTTCACTGTAGTGTTCACTGTAGTGCAAGTCTCTATCAGGAGGCCGATGAGTCTTCACCTGAAGGCTGAAGGATCTGAGGTGGAAACCAAAAGAGTCTGCGCTAGAAGCTAGATGAATGGAAGCCTTTTTCCTTTCTCATTTCTCTTTTATATCCTCTTAAGGATGAGTCGTCATCCTTTGTACCCTAGGGTGTAGAATTGATGAGCTGATTTAGTTCAGTTCTTAAACTTCTAAGTTGACACGGTTAGTCAACCACTATAGCTTGTCTTACAGGCTATTTTCCTGGCTGGCTAACCCAAAATATGTTCCTGGGTTGCCTTCTGGAGATGGTTTCTAGGTTCTTTGTGTCCTGAAAACAGAGTTGGTAAAAACAAGTGTAAGCAGTAATAAAGTTTTATTTAAAAAAGGGGGGAGCTTTACAGAGGTAGTTTGGGCCAAGTAAAAGGAAAAGAAGTATACCCTACAGTGTGAGGGCAGGCCACCATGCAAGAGAGAACACAATGGCCTTTATTCATTTATTTAATTTTTTTTTTTTTTTTTGCGGAACCAGGGATTGAACTCAGGCCTTTGCGCTTGCCAGGCAAGCACTTATTCTACTGAGCTATCTCCCTGGCCCCAAAGACTTTTTTTTTTTTTTTTTTGGTGGAACCAGGAATTGAACTCAGGCCCTTGTGCTTGCCAAGGAAGTGCTTATTCCACTGAGCCATCTCCCCAGTCCCGATTTATTTAATTTTAGTGTGCTCCCCCCCAGCCTGAAGATGCCTTGAGGGCATTTCTGGTTTCCTGTGAGAAACTGGGTTCGGACCAGAGCATCTTGAGCCTGACTGCTTTGTTTAAGCAGGCACTTAAACAACTGAGCTAATGGGCAGGCCCCCAATTTTGGTGTTTTGAGACAAGGTTTCCCCCTATGTAGTCTAAGCTGACTTCCATCTCTTGGTGATTCTCCTGCCCTAAGCCTCTCAAGTGCTGGAATTAATGGCATATACCACCATGCCTGACTCCTTTCCTCTCAATGAAATCTACCTAAAATCGTAATTTTATTTCTTTAAAAATTTTTAAAAAAAATTTCTTTATTTGGTACTGGGTCTCGCTATGCAGCTCAAACTCAGTGATTCTCCTATCTCAGCCTTCCTAGCACTACCACCATGCCTGGTTTCAGTGTGCCCAGGGTTCCATGGCCAGCACGGCATGCGGTACATGTGGTACTGGTGATTGAACCCAGTTCTTGCACTTGTCAGGCAGGCACTTAACCACCAAGCTATCTCCCCAGCCCATAATTTTATTTCTAATTTTTATTATTTTGTCTTTTTGAGACAAGGCTTCACTATTTAGTTCAGGACTTATTTTGTAGCCCAGGATGGTCTCCAACTCACAGCAGTCCTCATGTCTCAGCCTCCAAGTGTTGGGATTCTAGGCATGTGCCACCATGCCTGATTTGAAGTCATAATTTTAATATTTTTTTATTTTTTGTATTTAGTACAAAGTCTACAGGGTCTCACTACATAGATCGGACTCGTAGTGATCCTCCTGTTTTCAGCTTCCCAGGTGCTGAGATTACAGGTGCTGCACGCCACAATGTCCAATCTCAATCACCACCTCAGCATGCCCCCAGGGGCGGGGCCGGCATGTAATGTGGGGATCGAACCTGGGTTGCTGCACTCTGCCTAAGCAGATGCTTTAGTTTGCTGAGCTGTCTGGCTGGCCTGAAGTCATAATTTTAGTGGCTGCATAATATACTGTGAAATAGGCATACTATAATGTAGGAATGGACTTCTATTCCTTAGGTTGTTTAAAATATTTTTGTTTGTGAAAAATGGGGATTGATGAAAAAAGTGATAGACAAAAGGAAATGAGATTCATTCTGAATTAATGAAAATCTAAAATTTATTGAGGTAAATATAGATATACAACCCTCAGTATATTAAGTACCTATTGAGTTATGTGCCTTAAGGGGATGAATTAATTATATAACATGAATTATATCTTATGCTGCTTTAAAGGAAGAAAGCTAGGGGCTGTGGAGATAGCTCAGTGTTCTAAGTGCCTGCCTGGCAAGCGCGAGGACTGGGTTCGTTCTCTGGCACCACATGTTCTGTGGGCTGCATAGTGAGACACTGTACTAAATATAAAAATTTAAATAAAAGAACAAAGTTAAAAAGAAAATAAAGGACGCTAAACCAAATAGTGTTATATCTAATTTCTGTTCATAGATACAGTTCCAAGAAGTGAATTTATTGGTTCAAGGCACATGAAAAAAATGTTGTTGTTGTTTTGTTTTGATACTGGGGATTGAACCCAGGAACTTGCACTTGCCAGGCAGGCACTTATGCTGCTGAGCTCTCTTCCCAGCCTGAAAAATGTATTTGATATAAAAACTGAGCCTGACTTGGGACTCCCGGGACCCTGCGCTTGGCGAGGTGTCCACCGCCTCGGTCGCCCCTGGGCGCTCCTGGCGCTGTGGCCGCGATGCCCTTCCGGAAAGCCCGAGCCGCGCCCGTCGGAAGAGACGCGAGGACCGCAGCTGCCGGGAACGCTGACCCACGCAGCCGCAGCCCAGCCGGGAGCTCGGTCCGGGCCGGTCAGGGTGGGGGGGTAGCGTGCCCCAGGCGAGGAGCGACCGGATTGGGCGGCGCCGCGGTCCCGACGGGACTGTGCCTTGGCAGTCCCAGAGACCCTTCCTGGACGTACGCTCCTCAGAATAACGGGGACTCTGATTGTTGCCCGGGGCTCCTCTTAAACTCACAACTGGAGAGTGCTGGTCGCTTCTAGAGCTGCTCCAGAGAGCAGGAGCTCCGCTCGGAGACGCCAGGTGCTCCAGCTTCGGGTAGTTCCTGCCCGGTTCAGTGGAGATCTCCCAGGCTCATCCGTTTCTCTGGGGTCATGGCAGAAGCTGCTCAGGACGGACCCAAGGGGAGGGTCCGATCCCACAGCGCCAGTCAGAGGCTACAAAGCCCTTTGGACACAACTGGGGCTGGTGGTGTCTTTCCTCCTCAGCCCTGGGGGTCGTGGCTGCAGGCAGCCTGGCCCCTCAGTTTTGCATGTGCTTTCTGTTGAAGCCACGGCACTGTCCTTTCCAATGCAGTGCGGCCTCCTGTGCAAAGAACCAGTTTCTTGATTGTTGATTGACGCCCCCAGCGGTCGGCACACCTAGAGTGGGACCGAAATAGGAAGACTGGACCAAGAGCCGGACTGCCTGGGTTCAAGTTTCACTTCGCACATTTTTATTGAGCTAATGCCATGTGCCAGCAGTGAACAAGTCATACAATGCCCGCCTTCACAGAGACAGGAAGCAAATTTAACACAGTAACATACATGTGCTAGGAAGGAGGCAAGCACAATGAGCTGAAACTTTATGACAAGGGGACATCACCTAGCTGGGAGAGGGTCGAGGAGCTGCAAGAAAGGGAAATACTCCCAGGGGACTGAGGTGTGAAAGATAAGTAGGTGATTTATCAGGACTAGGGTGAGGAGTCTCACATTCGAGTCCAGAAGAGACCAGCGTGTGAGTGTTGTCCGCTAATACAGTTGTGGTCACTTCACCACCCTGAGCTTTTCTCTAAAGGATTTCAGCATCTTTCAGAATCAAACAACAGAAAGAGCTGCAAGCATAGACAAACGCAGAGTGTCGTATGCTCAACTTAATTCTTATAAAAAACCTGGGGGCAAAAAATATATCTGTCTTTGTGTGTGCCATTTTATATAACAAACAATTAATATTGGCTATCCAAATAACATTGGCTTAAGATAGGGATGAGACTGGAGAGAGAATGTGTATCTTGTGAATATTTCGAAAATTGAACCATGTGTGTGATCCATTCATGGTATAATTGAGCCCTCGAATAAGTGGCTGACTGAGGATCTGAGGGAGAAAAGGTGCAGTAAACTGAGAAACTGTGTTCCCAGGCAGCATGGGGGACAGGCTCCCTTGAGGGGGACTGCATTGGCTAAATGTGAGGAGATTTATGCTTCAAAAATACATTATAGATGCATTGAATGCAACCCTGCATGAGTTCATGGTGATAATACAAAGAGAAAGAGGTAGAGGCTGGGAAAGCTGGAAAAATGCCAGCTCACAAATGTAAAAAGTTAATAAAATCAGAAAATACAACATTTCGTTCAAGAAAATCATCTTTGGACACCACGACTGATGGGTGAAATGTGGAAGATGAGGAACCTCACAAGGTTTTAGGGTATCACCCCCACTGATTGGACTTTAGGTTTTAAAAAACATATACAAGACTTATTCAAGAATAATGAGGGAACGTAAGTATGAATGTGTGTTAGGTAAGAATATTAAATTAGTGTTGTTTTAGGTGTTGTTGGTATTGTGAGTTATACTGGAAAGTGTGTTATAATTCTTGAGAGATAAAGTAAGGGTGATGGATCGTATCTGCTGCTTTCAAATGGTTTGATATGTACATACATAATACATATTTATGTAGGTGCTCATATATATTCATAAAGAGATTAAATAAACTAAAGCTTTTCTAGGTTTTAAAGTTTTCAACATAAAAGATGGAATAAAGTATGATTTTGAATAAAAAAAAAATAAAGTCAACTGAGGTATAATTTACATAGCGTAAAACATACTCTGCCCTTTTTTCAGTGCTGGGGATTAAATCCAGGGCTTTTGCACTGAGATATATATCCCTATTCCTTTAAAGAAAAAAAAAATTTAAAGACAGGGTCTTGCCAAGTCATCAGGTTGTGCAGGTTGGGGGCTGACTTATGATCAGTCATTCTGCCTCAGTCTTTCCAGAGTGCTAGACTTACAGGCATATATGTAGGACAAATTTTCCTTTTTCTTGTACATTTTTTTTAATGTATTTAGAAGAGGGTCTACAGGGTCTCACTACATAGATCGGACTCAGTGATTCTCCTGTTTTCAGCCTCCTAAGTGTTGGGATTACAGGGGTGCGCCACCATGCCCAGTCTCAATCCCTGAGTCTGCCTAAGTAGGCACTTTAATCTGCTGAGCTATCTGCCCGTCCTTACAGTTTTATTTTATTAATTAAATTTATTGATACATTTTAAATATACAGTACATTGTACCTATACATGATTTATCTCAATTTCTTTTTCTCCTTTCTCTTACCTTCCCTTCAGTCTGTTTCTTCTTATTTATAAAAGCTTTCTTTCCATTTTTTTCCTCCTTTTCTCATGTAAGCTTTGAGATAGCTTGTATTCTGTTGTCATTAGCACCACAATCAAGATCCAACTCAGTTTTAGTATACTCTTCATGCCCCTTTATGGACAGCATATACCTTACGTGTAAGACTCTAGCAGCCATTGATGTATTCTCCATTTTATAATTTTCCTTTTCAGAAAAGTATAGATTTCATTTATCATAAAAAATACAGGCCACATCTGTAATTCAGCATATAGGAGACTGAGGCAGGAGGATAGGGATGAGTTTGAGGCCATCCTGGGCTACATTATGAGTTCAAAGCCAGCCTGACCTACCTAGCAAGAACTTCTGTCAAGAAACAGTAACCAGAAAACCCCTAAACAAATAAAGTAATACAGGCCATTTTTTAGAAGTAAGATTTTTTTTTTCTGTCATAAAATTCATTTATTTTTAAATCTTTTTCTTTCTTTTCTTTTTTTTTTTTTTTTGGATCAAACTCAGAACCTTGAGCATGCTAGGTGGTTGCTGTGCCATTGAGCTATATTCTTGCCCTGTAGTCTTTATAAAGTTAATTATTATAGATATCAATATCAGAAGGAGTTGAAGTCTTGGGTCATGAAAGTGAGAGCCAGGTGTAGTGGTTTACCTGTAATTCCAGCATACAGGAGACTGAGGCAGGAGGATGGCTTCATCCTAAGCTCCAGAGACCCTTTAAAAGAAAAAAAGAATTGTGTTTTTATATTGTTTTGAGAGTTCTTT
>NW_004524706.1:3081417-3083124 GCF_000260255.1 Octodon degus
ATTCCAGCATACAGGAGACTGAGGCAGGAGGATGAGTTCAATCCCTGGTTCAGAAAAAAAAAAAAAAAAAAAAGGAATTGTGTTTTTATATTGTTTTGAGAGTTCTTTATATATTTTTGAATACAAATCCTTTATCAGATATGTGTTTTCCAAGTATCTTCTACTGGTCTGTGGCTTATTTTCATTTTATTAGCAGTGTTTTTTCAAAGAGCAAAATGTTATATTGCTCAAATTCAGTTTGCTAATTTTTTAGATGATACCTTTTGTGTCATGTCTAACATCTTTGCCTTTTAACATTTTATTTCTTTTGTCTCCAGAGGACCTTATGCATGCTCTTCAAGAACCAGGTCTTTTTCTTCTCTCTGTTCTTACAATTATGTATAATTAATAGTAATAGTGCTGGTATTACTGTTTTCAGGTTGTTTTTAATACCATATCCCTCCTTTGGTGTCATAACATATAATAATTTTCTTAGATTTTTAAAATTCTTATTTAGGTTTTTTGAGGTAGCATCTCACTATATAGTCCAGAGCAACCTTGAGATCACTATGCAGCCCAGGATAGCCTCCAACTTGGTAGGTCTCTGTTGTTAGACTGACCTCAAACTCCTAGGTACACACAATCCTGCTTTAGCTTCCCTATACTAATTTTTTTCTTTTTGGTCGTTTTGAGGTAGGGTCTCACTATGCAGTTCAGGCTGGCCTTAAACTTACTTTGTCTCCTGCCTCTGCCTCCCGAGTGCTGCGATTACAAGTGTTAGGCTATAATGTGTGGCTTTTTTCTTTTTTAAAACAAGTTGATTTGTGGCATCTTGCATCAAGTAAGTCTATTAGAGCTGCTTATTCAACTGCACATGTTCACTTTGTGTCTGTGTCACATTTTGGAAATCATAATAAAATTTCAGGCTTATTACAATTGTTAGGGTGATCTGTGATCAGTGATCTTTGATCTTATTATTTTCTGTATTTTAGGGAAGGATTTACAGGGAGTTTAGGGTCTCACTACTAGATCGGACTCAGTGATTATCCTGTTTACAGCCTCCCAAATGCTGGGATTACAGGCGCACATCACAATGCCCAGTCTGAATTGCTGTCTCAGCGAGCTCTGGGGGCGTGGCCAGCCTGCCTGATCTTATTGTACTCATTTGGGAGCACCACAAATTGTACTCATGTAATATGGCAAACTTAATTAGTGAAGTGTGTGTGTGTGTGTGTGTGTGTGATCTGATTGTTCTATTGACTGACTTCCTCAGTCTTTTTCCCTCTGGTCTCCCATTTCCTGAGACATTTATAATAATATTGAAGTTAGACTGTTGAATAATACCCTAGAAAGACCTTTCAAGTGAAAAGAAAAGCCAGATCTTTCTCATTTAATTTTTTAAAAAATGTATTTGGTACAGGGTCTCACTACACAGCTTGGACTTGTAGTGATCTTCCTATTTTTAGCCTCCTCCCCCCAGCACTGGAATTACAGGTGTGTGCCTCCATGCCAGGTCTCAGTGATGAGCTCAGCATGTGGTGTCAGGGATGGAAACCCAGTCCCTGCACTTGCCCAAGCAGGCACTTAGTCCATTGAGCTAGCTCATCAGCCCTCTCATTTAAAATTAAAAGCTAGAGGGGCTGGTGAGATGGCTCAGTGGTCTAAAGCACCTACTTAGAACAAGCTTAGCAAGGCACATGGACCGCGGTTCAATCCCCCAGCACCACA
>NW_004524706.1:3084014-3105803 GCF_000260255.1 Octodon degus
CAGCACCACATGCCAGCCAGCCCTGCCCCCTGGTTTGCTGAGCTGGCCACACACACACACACACACACACACACACACAATAAATAAATGTTTAAAAAAAAAAAGAAAATGCACAATGAAGCAATAAATGTTAAAGTGAAGTAATAACTATAGCGAGTTATGGAGAAGAACAAATATAATTGGGCTACTTAGTTGAAGGTAATTACGAAAATAAGAGATTCTCAAGGTGTGTGAAAAGCTTTTTATTAGAAAAATATGCATGGAGGTCTTTCATAGCTAGAGAGGGTAAGTCAGTTCATGACTTCAAAGTTTCAAAGGGCAAGCTGACGCTCACAGGCTAACGCAGCTGTTTTTAAGTTCAAGCTAATATATTCAGCGATTCTGAAAATCCTAGGACCTTTGATAATTATACCAAATTTGGTCTACTTGTGCTCCCTAGAAATGTAATAACTGGTTTGAATGAGACACATGTGTTTACAATGTGATTACTGAGTGTTTTAAAACTTTCTGTTTCTGTTTTTGAGACAGTATCTCCTTATGTAGTTCAAGCTGGCATTGAATTCTCTGTGTAGCCCAGGCTGGCCTCAAATTTGTGGCAATTCTCCTAGCTCAACCTCCTATGTTAGTGTAAAAGGGATTACACTTAGTAATCTTACTTAGACACGCTGTATATGGAAAACTTCATGTGTAGTTCAGAGGCTGGCTGTGGTGGCTCATGCCTATAATCCCCACACTTGGGAGGCTTTAGGCATGAGAATTACTGTGAATCAAGGCCAGCCTATGCTACAAAGTGAGTGTGAATCCAGACTTGGCTACGTAGTGAATTTGAGGCTGAGCCAGGGCTACCTCCTGAGATTCTGTCTCAAAGAAAAACCAGCCTCCTCAATAACCAATAGAAACATTTGTTTGTCATAGGAAGAAGTGAAAGTACCAACCTTAACATAAGTGTGGAAAAAGTTTAAGCTCTCATGGATGACTTTAAAAGGTTCAAGATTTCAGTAGAGATTGTTGGAAATAAGAAATAAAAGTGGAGTCTGAAGATGTAACTGAATAGTTAAATTTCTGTCACAGAGCATCAAGTTCTATAGAAAAGTTTTATGAAAAGAGGCATCAGTTGATGTGGAAAACTGATTTATTTTGAAAAATTGCTGCAGCCACACCAGAATTCTATATCCATCACTGTTGACCTTTCAGAAGCCATCAACATGGTGGCAAGATCTCCCACCAACAAGAGAGAATGACTGGCTGCAAGCTCAGATGATTAGCATTTTTAGCTGGGAAGTCGCTTAGACCTTTTAAATTAAGTTATATACTTTTGGGGGACACAGTGTTATTACACTCTGAATGAAGAGTACAGTATAGTGTAAACTGGGGGAATATATACATTGGGAAAAATAATGTGACTCACTTTACGTTAGTGTTACGAGTGAAAACCACCGTGTATCCATGATGTGCCTGTAAATGTGAGATGAAACAGACTTAAAGTGGAAGTGTATTTAAAATGTAAATTTATATAATCCAACAGGGCACAATCCTAAATGTGATCACCTAATAACTTAAAAATATTTGGAGCAAAAACTAAAAGAAGTAAAGGAGCCAATCTTCCAATTTGTTTGCTAGATGTATAGTTCTGCCAGTTGTTAGAACAAGGCAAATGAGACAAAATTGTAACAACACTTATCAACTATCTTGTCCCAGTTTATAAACATTATTCCAGACAGGTGTAGTATATGCCATTAAACCTCCAGGGAGGAAGCACCGAAATAAACCATAATTTGGACTGTAAAAAATACAAAAGTAAAAGTCAGATTTAAGTAATAGGGAATGAATTTTCTGGCTTCAGAAGTATTTTTTTTTTTTTTAGTTCACACAAATTTATTAAAATTGGCATCTTTAACCTTCTCTTCAGTGAACATTCATCTGATTGCCTTTGTAAGGATAAACTGTGTGCCCACTGATGCCATACCATAGTCCTTGAAGACATCATCAGGACAAGGAAGGGTTACCTCCACCTCCTTAATCATGAGTTCCTTTGAGAGTGAAGTTCAGTCTTCCTGCGTTATTTGAACTCGAGCTCAAGTCATCTTGCCTCAACCTGTCCAGTAGATGGGCGCAGCCTGGCTTGTTTATCTTCAATTCTTGATTCTTTCCCAAAAACTTCTCCCGCGATGCATCACAGCCATGGCAACTCCCAGTACCTTCATAAGGTCTCTAAAATCTGGACCAAAGCAAGCCGTCCAGATGTGTAATTATTCAAGCAAAGCTGGTCCAGCTAAGCCAGACCAATTACACCAGAAATGCTGGCACATAGCTGTAATCCCATTACTCGGTAGGCTGAGGCAGGAGAATGTTGAGTTCAAGACGAGCTTGAGCTACAAAGGAAGCTCAAGGACAGCCTGAGCTGCACTGTGAGACCCATTTCCACTTCAGGCTTTCCCAAGAACCTGTATACCGATGGCTGGTGGCTTCATGTTTAGGACCTTAAGTTCTCATCCTTTTTTGCCACGTAACTGGCCATAAAACGCCATCAAACGTCAAATTCCACTTGTGTAATTCACCATTCCAGAAGCCAGGTCAAACCGCTGAAAGCTGGCTTCAGAAGTATTAAGTTAGGAATCACTAACAAGATAATTAGGGTACAAAAAATTAAAATACTTCAAAGTAAACCGTATGTTAAAGTTTAAAAAATCAGGGCTGGTGAGATGGCTCAGTGGTCTAAAGCACCTACTTAGAACAAGCTTAGCAAAGCACAGGGACCGCGGTTCAATCCCCCAGCACCACATGCCAGCCAGCCCCGCCCCTGGTGGGCTGAGCTGGCCACACACACACACACACACACACACACAAATAAATAAAATAAATAATTAAAAAAAAGTTTAAAAAGTCATAGTGTTTTGAAATAAATGAGTGATAAAACAAGGTACCATGGTTTGGGGGTACACTTAAAATAATTTAGAAATAACATCTTTAAAAACTTAAAAGTGACACCAAATTATTACAACTTGGAGTCTTGAAAAAAGTGATGTCAAATCAAGAATGTAAGCCAAGAAAGTAGACCAAAACAAGGAAGTAATAAAAATGCATGCAAAAATCAGTTGAATAGAATAATGAACAGTATAAAAATCATTGAGCCCAAAAGCTGATTTCTAGCAGAGAAAAAAAAGATGCAAATTGCCATTATCAGGAATGAAAATGCGAACACAGCTAGGGAGCAGCATATGTTAAGAGAAGACCAGAGCATGCCCATGTCAGCTCTGCCTTCCTGGGGAGCACTGAGACAGCTATTGAGATTGGGCATGGTATTGTGCTCCTGTAATCCCAGCACCTGGGAGGCTGAAAACAGGAGAATCACCAAGAGTCTGATCTTCGCAGTGAGACCTTGTAGACCCTGTACTAAATACATTGAAGAAAAAAGAAAAAAAGAAAAGTCTGCATTTGTAGGCCCAGGAGGAAAAGGAAATGGGATACAGAGTACCCATCCTTTTTTTTTTTCCACACGCACAAAAAAGACTGTCCTTTATTTATACTTTTGTAAAGTTAGTAACACCCAACACAAGGTTCCTTAACAACTAATAGCTGACCTTACTGAGACAGGATGGCTCGCAGGTCTGAGGTATCTTGTTTGCTTTAGGTTCTGAGGCCTAGCCCCACCTACACACATTTGATCAATTTTCTAGCTTCCTGGGCTCCCAGCATATCTCCCCTTTTTTGTTTTGTTTTGTCAGTGATGGGTGTTCATTGCAGTTAGAGAAGCTGTATTTGGAGAAGTCTTTAAAGGACCGTTCCTTACTTGATGCCATCCTTTCAAGAAGACAGGCCACTGTGGTTCCAAAAACAGGTCTCAGGACAGCAGCTGCATCCCTCTGAAGGTTGGCTAAAGTGCAAAGAGGAAGAAGGATTTCAGGGTATTTCTGGGAGCTTGTCATTAACACTTGGAAACTATTACTGGAAAGCACATTGAATTTTCTCCAAAACCAAAGAGAGAGTACTGCACTACCACTCTTCTGATTACCATTGAGTTTACAGACAATATGGAATTTCAGTGACAGTGATGTCAGATGAAATACTTTCTAAATCACAGAAAAATAATGGAAATGACTCTAGAATAGACAGAGTAACAGGAATATTTTAAGTCCAGAAGATGGGATTAGTGAAGATACATTACTAATTTTGTAAGAAATCTAGTTTTGATTATATATTGGAGCAAGTATTAGAATAAACCTACATTCCTTTTGTGTCATTGTAATTAATTGGTGGTGATATTTTGAGTCCTAGTCATTGCCAACCCGTTTAGAAAAAATGTCCTTATGTGGTATTTTTTACAACTGTAGCAGAGTTACTTTTTGTTTAAAAATTTTTTTAAAAAATAATTTATTTGGTATAGGATCTTGCTATGCAGCTTAGACTTGTAGTGATTCTCCTATCTCAGCCACTCCAGCACTGGGATTAGAGGTGTGCACCATCATGCCTGGTTTTGGTGGCTGGCATGGTGCACCTGGGGTTCTGGGGCTGGCATAGCCTGTGGATTGAACCTGAGTCCTTGCACTTGTCAGGCAGGCACTTAGACCACCGAGCTGTCTCCCCAGGCCTAGTTACTTTTTTTCCATTAACAATTTAGGCTGGGACTTAAAAGGATTGGTTAGAAATTCATTTTTGCTCTCCTTGGCACTAAAGCCAGTTCTTGCAGTTCCCACAGAATGCTACACTCATGCTGCCTTCTTGCAGATTTATTAAATACAGTAACAACCACTGTTATCAACCAGTACAGTTACAACCTATTACCTGAGTTCCTGTGATGGTGGCATTTTGTATTGTATCATGATTCAGACAGTATAAAACAGGGTTTCTCAACCTTGACATTCTTGCCATTTGGAGCCAGGAAATTCTGTGTTGTGGGGAAAACTTTCCTCTGTATGTAGGATATTTTGCAGCATTCCTAGCCTTGGCCTACTGATCACAGTTGTACCCCCCAACCCTAGTTTTAATACCCCAAAATGTTTCTAGATGTTACCTAAGGCTCCCTGCAGGACAAAATCACTTCCAGTTTATAACCATATACATATTATAATGGAAATCATACCATTTTACACCTCAAAAAATACTCTAGCATATTTAATGCTTTTGAAATAAACTTGTAACTTTTAATTTATAGCTGATATTAGTTGCAGACAGCCTCTCTGGAAAGTAGTTAAATTTCTTTGACCAGTTCATATGCCATTTTGATAATTATCATTGGCATTTTATTTTTTTGCAGTACAAGGGATTGAACTCAGGCCCTTGTGCTTGCCAAGCAAGCTGTTATTCTACTGAGCTATCTCCCCAGCCCTCATTGGCATTTTAATAGGTACTGGGTAAAATGGCATTCTAAGTTTATACATAAGCTGATAATGCTTATGTTGCTACTTAAGCCATATTAATTGGAATTCATTGTGTTGTAACTCTTGCTGTGTCTTCACACAACAGGACATATTTTCTTATTTATTGTGTGTGTGTGTGTGTGTGTGTGTGTGCGCGCAGCTCAGCCCACCAGGGGGCGGGGCTGGCTGGCCTGTGGTGCTGGGGGATTGAACCGCGGTCGCTGTGCTTTTGCTTAGCTTGTTCTAAGTAGGTGCTTTAGACCACTGAGCCATCTCACCAGCCCCAGAACATATTTTCAATACTAAAAATTGTATGCTTTTTTGAATGGTATGGCTTGTGAGTTATATCTCAATAAAGCGTGCATTAAATAAAGTAGGAACATCATGATAAATATGCGTATAAATATGAGGGAATTTAAAAAAAATTTTTTTTATTTTAGGGAAGGCTCTACAGGGTGTTCAGTGTCTCACTACTAGATCGGACTTGTAGTGATCCACCTGCTTACAGCCTCCCAAAAAACAGCACTTGGATCCTCATGCCTCAGCTTCTGGAAGGGCTGGAATTAATATGTGTACCACCATAGACAGCTTTATTAATACTTACATACTGGATTCAGTTTATAATGTTAATAAGAATTATATATAGAAATATAGGTATAGATAAATATTTATGAGCAATATGAATCAGTAGTTTTCTCAAAAGTTGTTCTGGTATCAAAGTAATGCTGGTGCGCCACCACACCTAGTGTCCATCGCTGTATCACTGTGCCCCAGGGGCGGGGCCAACATGGCAGGCCTGGGGATCAAACCCCAGGCCCCTGCGCCTGCTTGCAGGCATTTTAATCCACTGAGCTAGTTGCCCTGCCCTTTTTTTTTTTTTTTTTTGATAATGAGGGAATATTAAGAGCAATTTTATCCCAATATGTTGAAGTATTTAAGATGAAAAGGACAAATGTCTTGATTCAAATTGCCAAAAAATAAAAAAAAATTATTTTTTTAAAAAACTCAAATAATTGCACCGTCTCACAAAATTGCATGCTGCTATGACTACTAGCAAATAGTGCTTTACTTACTTAGAAATTATGAGGAACCTGTGTTTTCCAGTTCTCTCAATAAGGCCAGTATTACTTTGATATCAGAACAACTTTTAGAAAAACTACTGACCCATATTGCTCATGAATCTCTCGTTCTATATATATATATATAGAGAGAGAGAGAGAGAGAGAGAGAGAGAGAGATACATAGATCTATCTATATATATAATTCTTAATATTATGAACTGAATCCAGTATATAAATATTAATAAAGCTATGTATGATGGTACACATCTATAATTCTAGCCCTTTCAGAAGCTGAGGCATGAGGATCAAAAGAGTAAGCCCAAATAAGCACTTGTCTGGCAAGTGCAAGGGCTTGAGTTCAGTCCCCAGTTCGGCAAAAAAAAAAAAAAAAAAAAGTGTAAGCCCAGGTTGTGCAAAAATGTATCAAAATAAAATAAAAAGGGATAAGGATGTAGCTCAGTTCCTAGTACCACAAAACCAAACCAGATCGTATCATACCAGATCAAACTAAACCAAACCAAATAAAACCAAACCTGACAAAAACATCTAATCATATGGGGCTTATCACAGAATATAAGGTTGGTTTAACATTCAGAAGTCAAGTAGACTTAAAGACAAAAGCATATATTGTCTAAACAGATACATAAAAAGATTTTGTAAAAATAAGCTCCCATTCATTTAAAAAGCTAATAGAAGGGACTTTCTCAAGCTGAGGGTGAGCATCTTATGAAAATTTTAAAATCTGTACCAGTCTTTTTTTTTGTGTGTGTGTGTGGAACTGGGAATTGAACTCAGGCCCTTGCACTTACCAGGCAAGTGCTTATTCTACTGAGCTATCTCCCTGGCTGAAAATCTTAATATAAAAGTAATAATTAATGGTGAAAGACAAAACTTTAATCTTAAACTTGGAATTAAAAAAAAAAAAAACCATTTCCTCGTAGGACTTTTGGGCTGGGGAGATGGCTCAGTGGAATAAGCGCTTCCCTGGCAAGCGCAAGGGCCTGAGTTCAATCCCTAGTTCCGCAAAAAAAAAAAAAAAAAAAAATTTCCTCCTTGGAATTAAGGCACACTTTCACCACATGCATTAATACTGTGCTCAAGTACTGTATATAGCTAGTTTACTAAGGCAAGGGAAAGAAATAAGGGGCTTAATAATCAGAAATGTAACTTGTCCAGCACTATAATTGTTTATATGGACAATTTTAAGGCGTTCAAGTGCTTCTTATGTTCATGAATTTAGCAAGTTGAAGTTTAAAAGTTCAAAGTGGAAACTTCCAATTATACTTTTAACACACTGGCAACAAACAATTGAAAAAATGAGCTGGTGTGGTAGCACACACCTATAATTTCAGTGCCTGGGAGGCTCAGGCAGTAGGCTGAGGCACTTAGCCTGGGCTACATAGTGAGTTCAAGGCCAGTCTAAGCTACATAGAGAAACCCTATTTCTAAACAAACAAACAATTGAAAACATTGTCGAATGTAGGTATATAATAGCAAACAAATGCATGGATAAATGTATAAAAGACTTCTAAAAGCTATATATTAAATTACAAACTACATGCCAATGATTAGAGAAGTAAGACCTAAATAAATGGATTAATGATATCAAGATACCATTTCCTACAAATTGATTGTAGAAAATTTAACATGAAAAGATTTTCCTGGAAATAATTCACAGTCTATTCTGATTAAAGAACAGGGAAAGTGATACTGGAAGTGGTCAAGAAACACAGACCAAACCTAAAACTTTTTTGCAAATAACCAGATTAGCAAAGGTTAAAAATATTGATAATTCATATGCAATAACAATATAAATATGAGTCCTTTGGTCTTCGTTTGAAAAATTTTCAGTATTGATACCTTTTGATCTATTACACTTTCAGAAATTATCCCACAAATGCCTGAGATATCCAAAACGGTTATATATGCCCACACAATTAATAAAATGAGCCATAGCCATAATTATTATTATTTTTTTAAAAATATTTATTTATTTTGTGTGTGTGGCCAGCTCAGCCCACCAGGGGGCGGGACTGGCTGGCTGGCATGTGGTGCTGGGGATTGAACCGCGGTCCCTGTGCTTTGTTTAGCTTAGCTTGTTCTAAGTAGGTGGTTTAGACCACTGCGCCATCTCACCAGCCCCCATAGCCATAATTAAATGAAAAACTACATCCATAGATATTCAGTACCATTCAGCTGTTAACAAAAAATAGAGAAGACTTATAATAATACAAAAATATTTGTGTGGGGGCCGGGGAGATGGCTCAGTAGGATAAGCGCTTGACTGGCAAACGCAAGAATCTGAATTCAATCCCCGGTTCCCCCCCCCCAAAAAAAAATTGTGTGTTGGTTTCAAAATAACAGCAAACATAAAATAGTTTTATTTTATGAAATTAATAAGATTGTACATGGTATATGTATTAAAGAGCTGGAGGAATATATTTCAAATGTTTGATAATCATTCTGAAGGTAAGATAATAGGTAACTTTCACATAAGGCATTCAAGTGTATTAAAATTGTTAAGCTTTTGTAGTTCCTGAAAAGTTGCTTTTTGTTTTTTCCTTTTGTGGCACTAGAATTTGAACCTCGGCCCTTTCCTAATAGCTGGACACTTAGCCACTGAGCCATGTCTCCAGACCTTTTTGTTTGTTACTTAGAGACAAGGTCTCATTAAGTTGTTCAGGCTGTCCTTGAACTTGTAATCCTCCTGTCTCAGCATCCTGATTAGTTGGGACTAAAGGCATGTTTCTTCTAAAAATATATTTAGGGAGTTCTAGGAAGAAAGCAGGACAACTAGGATAGCAAAATAAAAAGAACCCAGACAAAGGTATCACAAAATTAGGTGACAAAGTATATCCATGATCCTAAGATTTAAGAAAGTTTGCTGGGTGTGGTGGCATATGCTTGTAATTCCCATTCTTTGGGGGGATAAGGCAGGAGGGTTTGAGGGCAACCTTGGCAATTTAGGGCATTGTTTGAAGGATATGAAGTTTAGTGTGAGGTTAAGCATCAATCCCTAGACATAGGAAAAGAAAAAAAAATTTTTTCTGAAAGTAGAAGTGAGTTATCAGTAGCCATGTAGTTGTGCTACTCATGTGTTACCAGAACCCATGCAGAAATCAAAGTGAACCAGTGGGTGGGTTCTCTCTCTCTCTCTCTCTCTCTCTCTCTCTCTCTCTCTCTCTCTCTCTCTCATCTCTCTGTCTCTTAAATATATTTGGTTGTTGCAGGGTCTCACTGCAGAGCTCGGACTTGTGGTGATCCTTCTGCTTTCAGTCTCTCCAGCACTTAGGATTATAGGCATGTGCCAGCAGGCCTGGACTCTGGATGACTCAGCCCACCTTAGGGGCAGGGCTGTTGCAGCTTGTGGTGCCAGGGATTGAACCATGATCCCAGCCTTGCCTAAGCAGGTACTTTAGTCTGCTAAGCTATCTCACCAGCCCTATAGGCAGTGGGTTTCTTTCTTTATTTTTTTTGGGCAGAACTGGGTATTGAACTCAGACCTTTGCACTTGCCAGGGAAGCACTTATTCCACGGAGCCATCTCCCGGCCCCAGCAGTGGGTTTCTAACAAACTTGAGAACACAACTCTAAAAGTTCTCTTAAGTTCATAGAGGTGAAACCACACCAAGTAAAGCTGCTTACCAGGATTTAAGTCTTCAGCTGAGAAAAATGAATGCTCAAAATACAGTATTCATAATGACATTTTGGTCAGTAATAGAGCTGAAGAATTCTTGTTTCTTAGTGATGTTGTAGCCATTCTATATGTAGTTGAAGCACAAGGCATTACACATTTGTGATGAATTTTTTTGTGGACCTGTGTGTTGCATAGTACTGGAAAGCATCTTTATATCTTACGTTTACCATGTTTTGAGTGGCCATGTTGAGTGGCTATTTGGTTTTGTGTAAGTGCCCTGTATGCTGTTTCCATAATAGTGGTATCATCTAAGAACACATTTCTTGAATCTGTCCCTGTTATGTTATATGTTATGATAGAATCCAGTTTGGCTGGATCAAATTAAAGGGAACACAACATAGGAGAGAAAGGAAAGAATCAGGTAAGAGCAGAAGAGAAAGAGCTAGGTCTTGGAAAATTAAAGGTGAAGGTTTTTTTTTTTTTTTTTCTCATCACAAATACAACATAGCAAGAGTTCTAGAACTGTGGAATTAGGTAGTCTAATCTGAACAATCCTTCCCTTTAAAAATTCAGGAAAATGACTTTTACATAAAAAAAATAATTTGTTGACTTGCAAGCAAAGTTATTTTAGGAAAAAAGAGTTAAAAAAACAAACAGCAGTGTATCTATAGATGAAAATTAAGAAACTGATCTAACTATTATGCCTAAAAGTTACTGTCCAGATAAAGTCTGGATAGAAAGCCCAGCTTTTACTTGAGAGGCGTAAATATGTTGTTGTTTCTCTTGTTTTTCTCAATAAGCCATTGTGAAAGTTTTTAAAATTTCATTTTAACTTTATCAAGGCCTGGTCTTTTTATCTAAATGTGAAGAAATTTAGGAATTTTTCTTCAAAATCCATTAGTTAGTAGATGATGTCTTGGTGTTGGTTATTTTGTGTTGGATAAATTGGAATTTGTTTCAAGTTTCTTTTTTTTTTTTTTTTTAATTTATTTTCCCTTCCTTCCCTTCCTTAGTTCCCCTTCAAATTAGAACATTTTTTTTTTTTTTTTTTTTTTCTTTAGTTTCCAGGAAATTAACCAGTAACTTTATTTATTTAGTGTGTGGCTAGCTCAACCCACTCTGGGAGGACTGTGACATGTGGTAACGGGATCAAATAATCAGTAACTTTATGATAATGTCCAAAACCATTCAAGGCTGGGCAAGTGTTTCCCTGATTATGTATCATTTTATCTCTTATTCTAACATGATACCCTATTCCTTTTTTTTCAGTACTGGGGATTGAACTCAGGACCCTGTGCTTGCCAGACAGGCGCTTATTCTACTGAGCTGTTTCCCCAGCCCACCCTATTCCTTTTTTAAATGTATTTGGTACAGGTTCTCCCTATGCAGCTCATACTTGAAGTGATCCTTCTGTTTTCAGCCTCCACAGCACTGGAATTATAGGCATGTGCCACCATGCCTGGTCTTGGTGGCCTGCTCAGCACACCCTGGGGGGTGGAGCTGGCATGGCACACATGCTGGGGATTGAACCTGGACTTAGTCCGCTGAGATATTTGCCGGCCCTTGATACCCCATACACTCTTCTAGTGTTGTGAACTTTTAATTTTATTGTCCGCTGTTTACTGTCTAAAACTCCCTTCTTTTTTCCTATAGCAAATGTTTTCTTTTTTTAATCTGAGGTGTCTTCTTAATTTTTAAGTTAAATAAGAGCATTTTATTCTCCATGATAGCATTTATCTAACTTTGTCATTCTTTGTATGATAACTATATTCCCTGATAGACTGTGGAAGGATACAGGAATTCTAGTGCATTTCCTATTTTAACATAGCGACCCAAACAGTTTGTGCCTCATTTGTAGGAGGGGAGCACTGTATTCAATAAAATGTATTAGCTAGCTAACATGAAGTATCATGTTAACATTTTTGCTTAAAATGATGCAGTAGGGTTTATTTTCAGGGGATGTCATATTTTTTAATGTACAACAATCTATATTTGTTTACAGAATTTTACATTTATTCAAATATAGTCATGTCATCTTCTGAAACATCATAATAACTCTCCAAACCCAAAATCTGGCCTGAATTTCTCTTCTTTGTACTCTCTCTCTCTCTCTCTCTCTCTCTCCCTCCCTCCCTCCCTCCCCCCCTCTCCCCCTCTCTCCCTCTCTCCCTCTCTTTCTCTGTCTTCTTGTCCTCCTCTTTTTCTTCCTCATTCTCTTCCTCTTTCTCCTTTTTTTTTTTGCGGGACCGGGGATTGAACTCTGGCCTTTGCGCTTGCCAGGGAAGTACTTATTCTACTGAGCCATCTCTCCGGCCCAAGTGATAAAAAATTTGCAGGCACCAAAATTCAGAAAATGTTTATGTCATTCAAGTGCAGAAAAAATGTCCCTGACAGCATGACCTTATTAAAATAGGAAGATTCATATTAGAATCATCTGCTTCCTTTTGTTATCAGGTATACACATTAATTTGTGCCCTGTGTTTGTACTCTGGTCATTTGGCAATAAGTATTGAGTTCATCTGTTCATATAGGTGTTGAGCTTTTATCCATAGACACTGGCTTGATTATTTACAAATTTTTAACTATGAGAATTATATTATCATTTATTTTAACTATTTATGTCAATGATATTTATATTTAATAAAACTAATATTTTATAATTCAGTACATGTGTATTGTAACAGATGTATTAGGCATAAATGCCTGCCCGGCAAGCACAAGGTCCTGGGTTTGATCCGTGGTACCCCAAGACTCCCAAAAAGCAGAGGTACTAAATGTGTCTTTTTGGCTGATCTTTTTTTTTTTTTTTTTTTTTTTATAATTGGTACTGGGTGTTGAACTCAGGACCTTGCACTTGTCAGGCAGGTGCTTATGCCACTGAGCTATATCCGTGGTCCTGGCTGATGATCTTAACTGGGGTTTATTTTGGGTGGAGGGCTTATAATACAAGGATAAAGTCATGCTAGGGCATATTTTTCAGTTTGGTCCTATTTTGGGGGAAATGCATTGCGTCCTTGAATGATTTATATTTATCTCTACAATGAAAGGTCTCTGCTTGTACAGATTATCTTTAAAAATAAGTTTCATCTTTGGAATTCTTTGATTATGCGTGATAGGAATGGTAGAATAACTGAATTTGTGTGTAAAAAACATTACACAGAGTGCAAAAATACTGAAAGTATAGTAAAAGCATGATAGATTTATATTTGTATACTTAGTTTTACACAACTGAGAAAACCTTCTATGCCATGTGGATTGGTAGGTACTCTTGGAGAAAACAAATTTACTCACATTAAATGATATCTTTCTGTCTGTAAATGTGTGTTGAACTCAATTTTTAAAAAATTATTTAATAAAAGGTCTGTGGCATCTACAGGGTCTCACTACACAGATTAAACTCTTAGTTATTCTCCTGTTTTCAGCCTCCCAAGAGCTGGGCTTACAGGCTTGCACCACCATGCCCAGTCTCAGTCATCATCTCTGTGCTCCCTGGGGGCGGGGCCGGCATGGCAGGCAGGGGATCTAACCCTGTCCCTGCATCTGCCTAAGCAGGCACTTTTAATGTGCTGAGCTATCTGGCCTGCCTGAACTCAATTTTAAGTCAGTAACAGTATGTGTAGAGCAGTTACTATATGAAACACAAGTGAAATACAGTGGTACATGCAAATTACTTATCATGGGATCTGGGGAGATAGCTCAGTAGAAGCTTGCAAGGGCCTAAGTTTGATCCCCAGTTCTCCAAAAAAAAAAAAAAAAAAAAAAAAACCCACAAAAATACAAACAAACCCAAGAAAAACCAAACCAAAAAAAAAAAAACTTATCATGTCCTAGGTACTCAAAAAATGAGTTTAGTCACTGAGGAATTTATATTGTTATGCCCAGTGTTTGAGAGTTTGTGGTTAAGCTAATGTTTGAGAGTTTGTAATTGAGCTAATTGAGCATCCTGGTTTCCTGAATTTTCTTTCTCTTTTCTTTCTTTTCTTTTTTTTTTTTTTTTGAGACAGGGTCTTGCTACATAGCTCAGACTGGCCTTGAACTCACTATGTAGTCCAGGCTAGCCTCAAACTCATGGTACTCCTGCCTGGATGTCCTGAGAGCTGGGATTATAGGCATGTGTCAGACACATGTGGCCTTACGAACTAGTGTTCTATTTGAAGTCACACAATCAAAATGAAATTTTTGTGTTAAGAGGGAATGACACAAGGAAATGTTTTGCCTCTGGAAGATTCATTCAGAATAATAAATTCAAATTTGTGTCATAGTAGATTGAAAGATTAGAGCAGGTATCATTGTTGAGTGTAGAAAATGGTACAAATGGCAGAAATAGAAGTAACATGTTAAGAGTGGGAAGTGAATTTGAAGAGATTGTGGATGGCTTTGAGAGAGATTTTGAAGTACATATGGGGCATTCTGACAAAGTATGAATGCTCATTGAAGTAGAGAAATTGAAAGAAAAAAGGGATAGCATTCTTTTTTTTAAAAAATTTTTATTTATTTGTGTGTGTGTGTGTGTGTGTGTGTGTGTGTGTGTGTGGCGAGCTCAGCCCCACCAGGGGGCGCGGCTGGCTGGCATGTGGTGCTGGGGGATTGAACCGCGGTCCCTGTGCTTTGCTAAGCTTGTTCAAAGTAGGTGCTTTAGACCACTGAGCCATCTCTCCAGCCCAGGATAGCATTCTTGACATGTCATTTTATAACTTTGGTTATATATCTTATAAGTTGGGGGTATTTATGAAGATTGGTTATTTCAGTAAACTTTATTCTTTATAAATTTATTTTTTTGACTGGGTGTGGTGGCACCTGGAATCCCAGCACTTGGGAGGCTGAAAACAGGATCACTACAAGTCTGATCTGTGTAGTAAGAACCTGTAGACCCTGTATTAAATACATACATACATACATACATACATTTATTTCTTTGTTTTTTTCATATGTAGGAAACATGTATTTCTCTTGAACATAATGCTAAATAAAATAAATCAGAAATGGGTTAACTATCGTACAATTTATATGAAAAACCCATTTATTTCTTTGATACAGATGGGATATGTTTGCCTTAAATTATTTTTATTTTTGTTTTTTGAGACAGGGTCTCACTATGTAGTTCAGGCTGGTCTTGAACTCACTGTGTAGCCCAGGCTGGCCTGGAACTCACTGTGATCTTCCTCCTTGTCTCCCAACTGATAGGATTACAAGAATGTACTACCATGCTTTCTATTTTCCTTAAGTTATAAATACATATGATAGTGTTATCTGTTCAACGATTACATTATTTTTAAAACTCTGTCAGGTATTTTTTTGGCTTATCTTGCAAAGTGAGGATAACATTGTTTTATCTTATGTAATTAAACAATGGAATAATAGTTGTCTTTGTACTAATGATCACTTGTATCTATTGATTATATATATTCTGAAAGGAGAGATTACACATAAGAAACTTTGTAGTTAACCTGGTTTATCTGACTCTTTAGGAACTTCATAATTGTTTTATTTAGTACCAGTGTTTGATGAGCAGATGTCTGCCATGTAGTTTTCCTTTATATTTACACATGTGTGCTTGTGTATCTGTGTGTATACTGAGGATTGAACCCAAGGTTTTTGCACCGAGCTGCATCCCAGCCTTTTAGCAAATGTTTTGAGACATGGTCTCACAAAGTTTCTAAATTGCCTGGGCTGGGCTGCAATTTGTAATCCTCCTGCCTCAGTGTACTGGAGTCCTTGGATTATAAGAGTGCACCCCTCCCCTCTTGCTTACCCTGTATACTTTGAGATCTTAAAGCTGTATAGTATTCTGCTTTACTAATTTTCCAAATAATTTTATGAGCAAAATCTGTAAGCTTAGGCATTTTGTGACTTTAACATTTTATTTTGATGCTAACGGTAGCATTGTTGCAGATGACTTGAAAGATTGAAGAAAGTATGAAGTGTACCAACTCAGAGCATTTATTTACAATTGTGCATTGTTATCTTGCATATTTTATTTCATTAACATGGTAATAATGTTTTTGAAATTGTTTATTCATTTTAACGAGAAAATAAAATAGCACTGAAACAGTTTTGAAGCAGGTTAGTAGGATAATTACAATTAATTCATTGCATATTGTTGTCTTTGTAGTGTTTTTTTTTTTTTTTTTTTTTTTTAGATAGAATCTTATGTAGTCTCGGCTGGTCATGAACTTGCAGTCCTCCTGCCTCAGTGTTCTGAGTACTGGGATTATAGGCATGTGTCACCACACCTAGCTAACAATTCTTAAAAGTATTTGTAGTATAGTTGTGGTGGTACCTCGGTTCACAAACTTAATTGTTTCCACATTTCAGGTTGCAGAATTTGTCCCACAATTCTGGTTGCATCCCTATTGCATACATAGGTTGCAGAATTTGTTTTGGTTGCAGAATCGGGGAAAGAATTAAGTTCATGAACAGAGGTATAACTATATATAGATTTTAATTAATTGCTGGGAATTAAAAACAAGGCCTTGTACATACTTTGCCACTGAATTATATCCCCAGGGCTTGACTGCATTTTAGACACAGGTATATGGGCTCTTCTAAGCACTGCTGCAAATAGGCTCCCTGATGGTTCTGTCATCATGAAAGCTCCCTCATGCGATGCCTTATAGTCATATACTCTATATATAGTTATACCTCTGTTCATGAACTTAATTCTTTCCACGATTCTGCAACCAAAAAATTCTGCAACCTATGTATGCAATATTGTTGCAACCAGAATTGTGGGACGAATTCTGCAACCTGAACCAGTTTTCTCTTCTTTTGTGATGCTGGGATTTAAAATCAGTTCACTACTACTCAGCTATGTCCCACACTTTTTTATTTTTTATGTTAAGATGATCTTACTAACTTAGCCAGATTGACGTTGAACCTGTGGTTTTCCTGCCTCTGCTTCTTGAGTAGCTAAAGTTATAGGTATGCAACACTGTGCCTGGTTGCATTTGCACTACACCATTTAGAAGTCATTGTAGAATTCTCTGTGCTGTAGTTTTGTTTTTTTGAGAATGTTGTAACATTTTTTTTTCTTTTTTCCATAACTTTATTGAGAAACAGCAATGAGACAGTTTCAAACCAAATTGGTAGGACAGTTTCAATAATTAACACATTGCATACATTCTTCCCAGTGGTTAATTGCTGTACAAGGACATTTTGATTATATAACATTTGAAACTGACTTCTTTTATTTAATTAGATTTGGGTTTATATTCCATTTTGTTATAATTATCATTAACACATATTATAAACCTCATTATGTAATATAAATTATACACTCAACTGTCAACCAAGTTAAATAATCAGAAATAAAAGAGCTGTATACATTTATATTTTTGTTATGTATTTTTAAATTTTTGCTTTATTTATTTTTCTGTGTTTTAGGCAAGGGTCGACAGGGTGTTCAAGGTCTCACTACTAGATCGGACTTGTAGTGATTCTTCTGTTTACAGCCTTCCTAGTGATGGGAGTACAGGCATGCACCACCACGCCCAGTCTCAGTCACTGTCTCAGTGCGTCCTGGGGGCAGGGCTGGCACTCCCACAGCAGGCCCAGGGATCAAACCCCGGCCTTTGTGCCTGCTTGCAGGTGCTTTAATCTGCTGAGCTTTTTGGCTGGCCCAGTTTTCTTCACTCTTGATGTTCTATATTTTATTCTAATATCAATTTCCTTTTGTATGAAGAATCTTTTCTAGGAATTCTTTTAGAATCTGGTGATCATGAATATTTTAACTTCATCAGAGAGTGTCTGTATATGATGGTTGTTTCCAACAGGTCTTTTCTTTGAGCACCTAAAATTTGTTTTTCGACTTTTCTTTGTCATTCATCTGGTAAGAAATCTACAGTACAAGTAAAAGTTAACTTTCTCTGACCGTTACAGAGGTTTTTTTTTCTTTTGCATTAGGTCTCAACAGTTTATGAGTATTTTGGTACTAATATCTTTGTGCATCTTTTTATCTTTTTGAGACAGGGTTTTGCTATGCAGTTCAGTCCGACCTTGAGCTCACTTTGTAGCCCAGGCTGATCTTGAATTTATAACGATCCTCCTGCCTTAGCTTCCCAGGTGCAGAGATTACAGGCATGCACTATACTGTACCTGACTAATTATCTTGTTTGGGGTTTGCTTAACTTAAATCTGAGAGGTATGTCTTTCAAATGTGGGAAGCTTGTGGTCATTATTTCTTTCTTTTTTTTTTCAAAATTATATTCATTGGTTTTTTTCCATAATTTTATTGATAAACAAATAGCGATGAGACAGTTTCAAACCAAATTGGTAGGACAGTTTCAATAATTAACACATTGCATACATTCTTCCTAGTGGTTATTTGCTGTACATGATGCGGACATGATGTCCTATTTTCAAACTCTATTAGAATGATTCTTTAAATATTTTTCAACATTGCAGTCTCTTCTGACATTGATGTTATACTTTTTTTTTTTTTTTTTTTTTTGGTCACTGAGGCAAAATATACAAATCATGAAATCTGTCCTTTAACAATTTTTTTCTTTCTTTCCCTTCCTCTCCCCTTCTTTCTCCTCCCCCTCCCTTCCCTCCCTCTCTTTCTTGCATGAAGCAGGGTCTCATTGTACAGTTCAGCTTGGCCTTACATTCTTTTTCTATACCAGAATGGCCTGAGTAGTAGTGGTTGAGAGCTCACTGGTGAAATGCTTATGCAAGTTCCTGGGTTCAACCCCCGGCATCTTCCCAACCCACCCCTAAATAGGTAACTAGTCTTCAAATGTGATTCTAAAACAGCATGTATTGGCATTTCAAAATGAAGAGTTTTAGAGACATGTGATTTGAGTACACCTAATTTTTATAGCTTGGAAAGCAGTGCACTAAAATTATTTTCTGGCTTGTGACATGTGTAATATAGATTATATCTTTACAATGCCTTTTGAGAAGGACAGCATGTATGTCCTCAGCAAAACCTGTTTTTGAAAAGAAACTATTGTACAAGATGGTGATCCAGAAATGCTGAGTTTTTATACATCTTGGATATTTTTATTAGTTTCTGGCTTGGTAATCTGCTAAGTATATAACATCACACTAGAAAATAAGTTTATGAAGTAACAAATAGGAAATATGTGTTGTTGTAAACATGACATTTTATAGTGAGTATGGTGGTTCCTGCCTGTAATTTCAGCATTCTGGGAGGCTTAAGACAGCGGATCACAAGTTTTGAGCACATCATGTATAACTTGGTGACGTAGTCAGACTCTGGGTCAAAAAAAACCTCCTTAAGCCAGAAAACAAAATTCAAAAGCTTTTGGGACAGTTTTGAATTTGAGCCTTCTGTTCCTTGCTTTTATTACACTGTTTAATATATCAAATATATTATAATTACATAGGCTGATACACATATGTAATCCTGGCATTTGAGAGGCTGAGGCAAGAGGATAGCTACAAATTCGAGGCCAGCTATCTAGTACTTTCAAGGCCGGCCTGAACTATAGTTCAAGACCCTGTTTATTTTTTGTTTTAAAATAATATAGAATTGTGTTTTCACATTAACTGTGGCTTTGGAATAACCAGAAGAAATTTAGATTTTGGAAATTTATTATGGAAAGCATTAATGAGATATCACTAAAGGACTGAATATTTTAATTATAGCTATGACAGTTGGCTGGGCCTGCTTTTATTCATATAAGTCCTTAATGATTTTTGGTTGCAGCTTGTTTCTCTCTTAAATTTTCAATTATTTAAAACCTACTTTCTTTATTATGTGTACATACTGTACATACCTGACAGCCTTTAATATTCAGAAGTAGGGGCTTGGGTTATTATTACTGGTATTTGCTTTTTCCATTGTTTTCATTGAGAAATAGTATGAATTTACTGGACTTTTATATATACTGTACTTGGCTTTTTTATTTCATAAAGGTTAGGTATCCAATTTAAAAAAATTTTGACTTTTCAGTAAAAATGAAAATTTCAAAGGGCAAAATTACAGCAAACTCTTTCCCCACATGGATGTTTGCTATGTAACAGATGTCTCACAGTGATGACTACAATGACTGTTACTCATCTGATCACCATCACAGAGGCCAGTGGTTTTACCCACATTGCTGTGGTACCATTTGTGCAAATGTCAACACTGTGAAAAATATAAATAATGTTTTAGTGTTGCTGTGAAAACAGTTTTGACTTTGAGTGGTTCTGAGAACCACATATACAGAACTGCCCATTTACAGCTATAGGTATATTTGTAGGCAGAATAGTCATTGTCTCTATCCTCATCCCATAGATGTTTTGAAGAATCTAGATATTAGTTATCCCTTGGATTTTTTGTCAAAACATTTCAGAGAATTCTATGGATTATTATTTTGTAGTAGCTGTATTTGACTGTTATTTGGAGTCAGGGATCACAAATCTGGCCAGGTGTGATGGCACATGCCTGTCACCCCAGTACTGGTGGAGGGGAGATTGAGGCAGGAGGATCACTTGAGTTCTAGGTCAGACTGGGCTACAAAGAGATTTCCAGGTCAGCTTTTACCTTAAATAATTGAAGAAATCTTTATGCATTATACTTACTGTTAGTTGCTACATATTTTAGGAAGCATTGAAAATATATTTTGTTAGGAACACCATGAATTTTGTCACAGATGTTTCCTCTGTGTCTCTGTCTCTGTCTCTCTTTTTTACTTTTTTAAGACAAGGTCTCAAAAAAAGACCAGTTGGCCTTAACTCACCACGTAGCCCAGGTTGGCCTCAAACTCATGGGGATTCTTCTTCCTCAGCTTTCCAGACGCTGGAACTATAGATGTTCACACCAAACTGGGCTGGCAGTTTTAATGTTTTTAAATCTTTTAATTTAAAGGATTACTGAGCCAATCAAAGTTTTTTCTTTGACCATTACAATTTTTTTTTTTTTTTTAAATTTAGTACAGGGTCTACAGGGTCTCACTATGTAGATTGGACTCATAGTGATCCCTCCAGTTTTCAGCCTCCCAAGTGCTGGGATTACAGGGATGTGCCACCATGCCTAGTCTCAACTGCCATCTCAGCAGGGCGGGGCTGGCATGGCAGACCACGGGATCAAACCTGGCCCATGTCTGCTTAAGCAGGCGTTTTAATCTGCTCAGCTATTTGGCTGGCCCTTGACCATTACAATTGATTTACATGGTATTACTCACATGGCCACTTTTTTGATCCTGCTATATGGCTACTGTATAAAATAATTTTTTTCTATAACATATTTGTTATATTTTCCAACTCAAGAAAATTATAAAAATTATCAGAATGAATACATTTTAAAGAATACCTATGGGGTGATCAAATTAAAGTAATGACAGGAAAAGCTAGCATATTCTTGGGGTAAAGGAAGAGGATTGGACATTTGATTTGGAGTGGTCTGTTAGAGAAATAAAAATTGTTTCAAGCTTCTGCCTAATGTTTGAGTTTCTCTCAAAGTTTGAAGTACAGTCTGTTACTGGTTGCTCAGGTCCAGAGATCCTCAGTGCTTGCTGTTTCCTAAGAACAGAGGAGACATTCAGTTTTTCAAGGGCTTTTATGAAGGAAGGGAGGGGAGAGGCAGTATAATGGGACAATAGACCAGGAACTTCCTACATTGTTTTAATCTCTGGCCATTCTTGGTTTTTTCCTTCTCTTGTCTAAATGGAATCTTACCTGTCGTTTTGGGGTCAAAAATTAGCAAATATTGGGCCAGGGAGATGGCTCAGTGGAATAAGCACTTCCTTGGCAAGTGCAAGGGCCTGAGTTCAATCCCCGATTCC
>NW_004524706.1:3106122-3108626 GCF_000260255.1 Octodon degus
TTATTTATTTATTTGTGTGTGTGTGGCCAGCTCAGCCCACCAGGGGGCAGGGCTGGCTGGCATGTGGTGCTGGGGGATTGAACCGTGGTCCCTGTGCTTTTAGCTACAGCTTGTTCTAAGTAGGTGCTTCAGACCACTGAGCCATCACACCAGCCCCTATTTTTTTTATTTTATTTTGCAGAACCGGGGATTGAACTCAGGCCCTTGCGCTTGCCAGGGAAGCGCTTATTCTACTGAGCCATCTCCCTGGCTCCGAAAAAATTAACTTTTAAAGATCCATCTTGCTGTGTTACAATTCTAGGATGTTTAAACTTCTAATATAAAGAAATTTAAAAATACTTATTAACTAATAAGAGTGATTTTTTTCAGAAACATTTATTGAATATATATTTTGTATTATAGATGTTAGCCTTACAGTAAGTAAGGAGCTTCTAAACACATGTAGTTACTGGGAGCGTAAGACGCCTAGACAGAAGGTGTGGAAGCTCTGTATCCCACTTTTCATAATACCTCACTCTGTGCATCTCTTTTCCACCAGCTGTTAATATGTATCCATTGTAATAACCTTCATTAAAAAATCAGTAAGTGTATGTGTTTCTGTGTGTTCCATGAGGCAGGACAATAAAATCAAATCATAATTTGTGTTTCACTGTGCAATCCAGGCTGATCTTGGCCTCAGACTCACAGTACAAATCACAGCTTAGGGGTTGGAATTGGCATTTGAAGGAGTAAGGGGAAGTTTTTTTAGAACTCAACTGTCATCCTTTGGGATGTGATATTAGCTCAAGATAGATAGCAGAATCAAATTGAATATTCAACACCTAGTTGGTGTCCCCTGGAGAACTGCTTGGTTGGTTGGTTATCATCACAAATCTGATGACAAAAATGTTCTGAATTGTCATCGTGTTGTAGGATAAAAACAATTTGCTTTTTTCTCTGAGCCAGCTGTGATACTTTTTTAAAAAAAAAAAAATCTGCCTTCTAACTTTGAGAAGAATGGAATTTCTAATCTTTTACTGAGCCTTGATTTCATTTTGCTTCTCTTAAAGGAAACCAACTAGAACGCTTAATTTTTGTGTAATTCTAAAGTGTATATATAAGACTTTCTCATTGACTTTCTTAAAAGATAGTCATTGACTTTCTTAAAAGATAGTCTCTAAAGTAGGATTAAAATCTCCCCCTTTTTAAAAAGAAATTTGACTTTAAAAAGAGTGAGAAGAAAAAAAAGAATGAGATATTGTATGGTGCATCTTCAGAAATATGTATGATTATTTTAGTTTCTTATAGAATTGTCAACTTTGGAATGAAGTTTTTAGAGTTGCTATCAGAGACATGAACTGTTACAATAAGTAAGGGAAATTGTGAATTTTATTTTGTTCGGAAAGTTGGATGTGTGTGAAATTTTGGCATCAATCATAAAGGTGTAGTTGTAGCTTAGTGATGGAAACTGGGTAGTTGTTTACTCAAGACTGGAAAAACTTTTAAGAACTATGTGTAATCATAGAAATTATTGAAAGTAATTGATAAATTGAGTGTGTAAGAGGTCATATGTAATAGCTAGAGCACATGTCTCACAACTAGGATGTTATAGGTACAGGAAGGCAGAACAAGATGGAACTTTAAGAAGATAGGACCAAAATTTGGAGTCTTATTTCTGCTCAGAAAGAAGTTGGACATTTTTCCTCAGAAAATTTTTATGTATGTCCATCCCTTTAATCACTCAGTACTCCCATTTACCTATACAATAGAGGTGTTAACAAAACCTACCTTACTAGATTTTGAGGTTAATTAAGTCAAGTAAAATGCTTGAAAAAAGCACAAGACACATAGACCCAGAGCGCAGGCCCGGCGAGTGAGTGAGACGACCCAGGGCCCGGTGGGATCCTGAATAGACCCAGAGCGCAGACCCCGCGAGTGAGTGAGACAACCAGGGGCCCGGGGATCCTCATTCGACCCAGGCTGCAGGCCCAGCACGGAACCCTTCAGCAGAACTCCCTGCAAAGAGGCTAGAGGCAAGACCCACCCAGCTGATTCAGGAGCAGAACAGCTAGCCAGAAAGACACAAAGGGTTCAACTCTAATGGCTGCAGCAGAAAAAAGTGGAGCACAGCAGCCAGATCCAAACAGCACCCACCTGGAGGAATCGGAACTTCATAGATCTGGACCTGGGGCTAAGGTAATAACTCTATCTAAGCTCTACACCAAAGGTCAGAAAACAGTGGTACACAAAATGACAAAGAGAAGGAACAAAATGTAGTCTCAGGCCTCGAGTCCACCCAGTACAAATGCAGAAGATACTAGCACTGAGGAAACTGGAAATCACACACCAGATATCTCTGAAATAATAGTGTTGACAGTGAAGAATCAACTGCAGAAAGGTATAGAAGAAATCAGATCAGAAATAATTTCGGAACTAAAAAATGTAGTGGTAACTATAATCAAAGAAGTACTAAGTGCTTCTAAAGAATACACTAATAAAAAAATAGAGGAGAATATAAAAATGAT
>NW_004524706.1:3110039-3112769 GCF_000260255.1 Octodon degus
TGAGATTCCTGCTGTTAATGGTTAGTTATAATGGTTTGAAAATCATGGTCCATGGTTACCTACAAATTTCATAATCAGGCTATTAGAAATAAAAGCCACAAATTAAATTAAAACAAATATGACAACAGAATGCTAACTGGTAGTTACAAGTATTGTTTTTAGTTAGGCAACTTGGTGATAGCTATCAAAAATTTCAGTGTCGGTGTCTTTTCACCTATTAATTCCATTTTTTTCTTTTTTGAAACAGTGTCTCACTATGCATATATAGGCTGACCTTGATCTTACTGTACAGCTTAGGCTAACTTCAAATTTGTGGCAATCCTCCTGCTCCAGCCTTTTGAGTGCTGGCATTATAGCTAATTCCATTTCTAAGAACTAATCCTGTAGTTACAATTGTAATATTTATTTTTTGATCTGTTTTGATCCTACTTCAGTATATGGTGAGAAATATGCATCTAGATCCAATTCTCTGCATGAGGATAGCTGGTTTTCCATTCACCATTTATTGAAGAGGCTACCTCTGTCTCTTCCAGTGTATGTCAAAAGATCAAATAGCTGCTTGTGCTTGGGGATGTTTTTGTTTCCTCTATTCTGTTCTCATGATCCTCATATCTCCTTTTGTGCCAATACCACACTATTTTTATTATAGTAGCTTTGTAATATAACTTTTGGTCTGGGGATTATGATGCTTCCCACTTTGTTCTTTATACTTAGGGATTACTTTTGGTATTCTGAGTCTCTTCTGGTTCCATACAGATTTTAGGGTTGTTTTCCCCAGTATTGTGAATAATGCTATTGGGATTTTGACAGGGATTATATTAAATTTGTATATCAGTTTTTATTTTATTTATTTATTTATGTGTGTGTGTGTTGTGTGTGTGTGTGTGTTGTGTGTGTGTGTGTGTTGTGTGTGTGTGTGTGTGTGTGGCCAGCTCAGTCCACCAGGGGGTGGGGCTGGCTGGTATGTGGTGCTGGGGGATTGAACCCCGGTCCCTGTGCCTTGCTAAGCTTGTTCTAAGTAGGTGCTTTAGACCACTGAGCCATCTCACCAGCCCTAAATTTGTATATCAATTTTGTTTTTATTTTTTTATTTTTATTTTTGGTGGAACTGGGGATTGAACTCAGGCCCTTGCGCTTGCCAGGCAAGCGTTTTGTATATCAGTTTTGGTCTGGCCATTTTGAATATGTTGGATCTGCCTTTTGAGGGACAGGGCACATCTTTCTTCTTTCTGATGTCCTCTTTAGTTTTTTCAGAACACTGTAGTTTTCATTTTAGAGCCTTCCTTAGTGAGATTAATTCCTAAGTATTTACATTTTCTTAATGCTACAGTGAATGATTTTTTTCCCCTAATTTCTTTCTTAGTAGTTTCATTATTAGTGTATTGGAACTAATAATGTGTGTGTGTTGATTTTGTATCCCACTTCACTACTGAATTTGGCTATTCTGAGTCTTTTGGTAGAATTGTTTTGGGTCTTTTATGTAGAGGATTGTTACGGTTTGTGTATAATTGTCCCCTCAAAGCCTCATGCAGTCTTGGGACGGCTTCTGGAGTTTGTGATTGATTACTGTGGGTGTTTCTGCTGCACCTGTCCTGGGGCAGGTTATTTGTATTACAGTGTAAGGTGGGAAGAAGAAGTTAGCTGCTTGAGCTGCTGCTACCCCTCCCTTGCGCTCCTGCTCTTTGCCTCCACCGCAAAATGTTGCTCTCTGCCATGTGCCAGGCCGCCTTGGAGCCAGCTGAGTATGGACTGAAACCTCCAGTAACTGTGAGCTAAATAAACCTTTACGTCCTTCATTTTGGGTGTCAGGTATTTGTCCCAGCAAGGAGAGAAGAGTAACTAAGGCAGAATTTGGTACCAGAAGAATGGGGTCATTGCTGTGGCTAAACCTGACCATGTGGATTACAAGCTTTTGGGAATGGCTTATGGGAAGAGATAGGAAAGGTTCAGAGATGTCGCCTACAAGCGAAGCGCTGAAATAGCTTCAGCTGTTCTGTTTGGGAGCTTCTGGTCAGAGCTCAGACTAGAATGCGGATAGTGCTACAGGGAGAAAAACTGATCTTGGGGGGTGACCTCCAAATGATACAGGGAACCTCCAAATGACATAGGGAAAAATGATCTCCCGACCTGACCTGCACGACTTCGTGTTCTCTAAAACCAAAGAATGAATTTCAGGAACAAACGGAGGTTATGAGTAGAATGTATTTATTGAGGGAAAGAAAGCTCCTGTCTGAGAGAGGGACAGGAGGGGGGCCCGAGCTGGTGTTTTCCCCCCTATAATTGTGTATCTGTATAAACCCATTCATTGGAAGACAGCTACAATGTACTATTTATGAAAAAAAAAAGCTAGAAGCGACTTAAATGTCCATTAAAATATATCATAAATCTATGAAGCTGCTAAAAAGTGTAGAAGACTTACAAGAGAAACGTCTAAGATATCTTTTTTATTCCTACTTACTGTTCAGATCTTAAGTGGAGAGATAGTTTCTTACTTTCTCTGACCCTTGGATCTATTTTGCTGGGTTTGTCTTCATTCTATACCACAGAATTCCATATCTGCAGAGTGTTTATATCTTAGCCATTCATTTCTTTAGCTCTTATTTGATTGGTATTTTCCACATGAGAATAAGGATTGGGGTCTGTTTTCTGCTCATTATTTATTCCATAGCATCTGTCATAGAGGATAGACTCAAAACTTTTCTTATTTGTTTTTTTTTTTTTTTAATTTTT
>NW_004524706.1:3112869-3146785 GCF_000260255.1 Octodon degus
GGGCTGGCTGGCATGTGGTGCTGGGGGATTGAACCGCAGTCCCTGAGCTTTGCTAAGCTTGTTCCAAGTAGGTGCTTTAGACCACTGAGCCATCTCACCAGCCCTGTTTTTGTTTTTGAGACAGGATCTCACTCTGCAGTTCAAGCTGGCCTTGAACTCACTTTGTAGGCCAGGCTGGCCTCAAACTCCCAACAGTGCTGCTTCAGCCTTAGTTCTGGGATTGTGGGCATGTGCCATCACTCCTGGCCTCAAACCATTTCTAAAAGCTACAAATGTAAGAAGCAGGAATGGAGAGTAAAAGGTTTAAGCACTAAGGCTTTGTTTGATTGATTGATTGTACTGGGAATTAAACTCAGGACCTTACACATGCCAGGTTCTGTGAACACAAAGATATTTGAAGTTCATAAGTAGTTGAAGGGAGTGAGGGAAAAGCTCTAGCTTTTAGGGCTCCTGCCCCCACCCTTTTGATGTTTGGGGGTACTACTAACTAAAATGAGGGAGGAAACAAAAGAGAAGATAAAGCGTATTTTATGTTTTCAGTTTTTGCTTGACCATTAAAAAAAAAAATTACCCAATCTTGTCTATTTTTTTATTTTTTAGGTTTTTTTTTTTCCTTTTTGTATTTTAGGGAAATATAAGGTGTTTAGGGAAATACAGAGTATTCACGGTCTCACTACTAGATCAGACTTTTAGTGATCCGCCTGTTTACAGCCTCCCAAGAGCTGGAATTACAGGCGTGTGCCACTATACCAGGTCTCAGTTGCCCTCTCAGTACTCCCTGGGGGCGGGGCTGACATGGCAGGCCCAGGGATCAAATCCAGGCAATCCACTGAGCTATATGGCCCCCCCATCTTATCTTTAGGAGTGAAGTCTGATTGTTACTGTTAATAAAAGCAGTTTGAGAATGATATCCTGTCCAGGAGTTCATTAAGTGTTACTGTGTTTGTGTGGGGGGCAAAAGAGGAAACTTAGGTATTTGTCCAAGAGTCAGTGAATGTCTAATTGGATTTTTTGAGAAAGAGTGAGTAGGGTATGTTGTGAATTTTTACCAGTTCAGAGTATTTTGGGGGAATTCCCCCATATTAGTGAATTTGAATGTTTGGTTTGGTTTTGTAAGTAAAAATGTGTTGTGTTTCCATCTCCCATTACTTAATTTTTAAAATATAGAGAGCTATCATTTGTCTAGCCTTTTAATGGACACATTTTTTAAAACTGTATTTTTTTTTTCCTGTCTTTTTGAGACAGGGTCTTGATATTCACTTCAGGCTGGCCTTGAGCTCACTTTGTAGGCCAGGCTGGTCTCGATCTCTCAGTGATCCTCCTGTCTCAGCCTCTCCAGTACTGGGATTACAGAGGGGTACTAACATAATGAAACCTAGTTTTTAAAATGGGGAACATATCTTTTATTAGTATAGTAATTGTGTACTTATACTTTGAGCACCAGGGGAAATCCTTTCTGTTTTTCTTCTCTTTACTCATCCTGAAAAGGTATGAAGTAGGTATATGAATGTATACCTATTCTATGGATGAGGAAATTTAAGGCTAACTTTATAATTTTTATTTTTTGGTACTGGGAATTGACCTCAGGACCTTGTACTAACCAGGCAGGTGGTTGTGCTGCTGAGCTATATCCCTGGCCCAAGGCTAACATTAATGATTCATAATGACATATTTAGTTTTGAAATAGGGCCTTGCTAGGTAGTTGAGGCTGGCCTTGAACTCATGGTGATCCTTCTGCTTTAGCCTCCCAAGTGCTGGAATTATATGCCTGGCCGAAAAGATTTATTTTGTAAGTTTATGTAGTTATATGTTTTGAAGCTGATGGGTAGAAATGATGAAGCTATTTTGGTGATCAAAAATTAAGTGATATTTTAAATCATTATCCACATTCCTTTTTTTTTAAGTTTTGTAGTACTATGAAAACTCTATAACAATAAGCTTTTCTTCTGGATGGTTAACAACCTAAGTTTGCAGACCAAAATTAGAGAAAAAGGAGGGATACAAGGAAAGCCAACATTTTGGCCCTAGCCTTCTAAGATCAGTTAAGACTCAGGACATATGAGAACTTGTACTGTAACATCATGTACCTCGGTAGTGTCCCAAATTTTCTGATCAAGAAGATTATGGGGCCAAAGAGGAAAGTGATCGATGACGTAGAGTGGGCCTAAGGAGAGTCACATGGGGAGAAGACACTCAGGCTTTCACAGAGAGCACATTGGCCAAGCAATGGCCGTGACTCATCCACATGGCTGCACTGATAAAGGTTCTACAATCTGAGGTACAGGATCTCAGGATAAATCCTGAGGGCATTTCACTGACCTTCTCAGACCAAAAAGCTACAACTCTTGTTGCATAGGTCCTGCTTTACCTTGGTCTTAACCATCCAGTAGAAAAGTATGAAGACGAAATATAAGAAATAAAGCCATGCTGTTAAGTTGAGCTGTGGGGGACTCAGGTCAATAATTTCTGACATTGCCAGTTAAACAAAAGACCCAATGCTATTATGGGCTACTGGACTCTTTTAGAATATTTTGCTGAGTTTACACACCTATAATATTCAATAACGGAACTTAGAAAAAATGGGGTATACCGATGAATGTCCATTTTGTATCTGTGTATTCAAAGAGGTTAGGATAGATATATAGTTGCATTCTCTTAATGAATAGAATGATTTGTTCTAATGGTGTTTGTAAATAGGATCACAAGTCCGTATCTTGTACAGCAATTAACCACTAAGAAGAATATATGCAGTGTATTATTTGTTGAAACTGTACTTCCGATTTGATTTGAAACTCTCATTGCTGTTTATCAATAAAACTTAAAAAAAAACTCTATACAGAAGACTTATAACAGATTTTAAAAATGAGGTCTTTAAGGTCAATTAAATCCTTCATAAAACTTGAAAGTTAAGTGTACAGCTGTTAGTTTCTTTCTTTTTTCTTTTTCTTTCCTTTTTTTTTTTTTTTTTTGGGTAGAACCGGGGGAATTGAACTCAGGCCTTTGCCAGGAAAGTGCTTACTGAGCCATCTCCCCAGCCCCAAGTTTCTAAGCTAAATTTTATTCCGCTTATATCTATTTTTATAAATGGACAGGTTGGAAAAGCTTGGGATGTAGGTCAGTAATAATGTGTATGCTTAGCATGGGAGAGACTGAATTCATTCCTAGCACCCAGAGAAGAAGAAAAGCTGTAAAATACAGACTAGATAAAGTTATGTGTTAAATAATAATTTTTTGTTTTCTAAATGATGAGAGTATGAACCAAGCAGATGTTCTGGAATCTTCCCCAGCATTTGAGGAACTCTTTTTTTTGTTCTCTGCTTTTACAGTGTTGAGTGTGTCTTGGTTACTTGTGAGACAAAATACCAGACTCCAAAAATTAAGGGAGAAAAGGTTTATTTAACTCAGCTTGTGGAGGTTTCCGTTCATAATCAGCTGGCTCCAAAGCAGTGTGGCATGGCAAAGGGCAACAGTTCAAGGTAGCAGAAGACAGCAAAAACTAGAGCAAAAAACTGGAGGGTGGAACCAGCCTCTTTTCCTCCCCTGTACTGTGTGCAGGCTACAACCTGGGTATGTTGTGTGTGTGGTGGGGGGTGTAGCACTCACACAATCTTCAAGCCCTCCACGTGCATAGGATGAAGCTGCTTACTGAGTAAGGACTTTGGCTCCCTGCTTAGTCCCTTAGTTAAACTTGTATACTTCTCAAATTGACACAATGTATCAACCTTTACAAGTGTTTACCAGAAGATTTGAATTAAATAAAAGCAAACTAAATTAATTAAAAACCAGATTATCCTTTGATACTTTTTAAGAAGCTCAAGTATGTGAAGAGATTTGCATCAAAATGATTATGGAGTTTATAGCACTAATTGCTCTTGAAAGACTGAAATTCACTAGGAGGTATATCCTCGTTTTTTAAATTTTTATGTATTTAGGACAGGGGGTCTGCAGGGTCTCACTATGTAGATTGGTCTTGTAGTGATCCTCCTGTTTACAACCTCCTAAGCGCTGAGATTACATGAGAGTGCCACTATACCCAGTCTCAGTCACAGCATACCCTGGAGGCGGGGCTGCCACACAGGCCCAGGGATTGAACTCCTGCCTCCTGTGTCTGCCAAAGCAGGGTCTTTAATCTGCTGAGCTATCAGGCTAGCTCTATCTTTTTCTATTATCTTTTTGGTATTGAGTGGGCACAACACCAAAAAATTAAAATTTCAAAACAAGATAATGGGAGGGTAACAGTGGTTAACATATTACATGTTGTTATCTTTAAATTAGTTATTCAGAGTACAAGACATAAGCATTTAATTGCCCAAACAGTATTAGCACAAACCTGTCTCTTCAATGAACTAAAAAAATTAATAGAATAACTTCCTTAGCTATCATGTGTGTATTTTTTTCTTTTCCCTTCTTTATCCCAGCCCAATCTTGAATATTTCTATTTTTAGTTTAGAGAACTTTTTTTTTTAATTTTTATTTTTTATATATTTTTAAGGAAGGGTCTACAGGGTGTTCAGGGTCTTACTACTAGATCAGACACAAAGAGATCTGCCTTTTTATAGCCTCCCAAGAGCTGGGATTACAGGCGTGTGTCACCATGTCCAGTCTCAATTGCTTTGCAGCAAGCCCCCGGGGCCAGGGCCAGCACACAGGCCCAGGCATGGGGATTGAACTCCTGGTCCAAGCAAGCACTTTAATCTGCTTAGCCATTTGGCCAGGCTTTTTTTTTTTTTTTTTTTAAAGAAAAACCTAGGAATTGAACTCAGCAGGACTTTTTGCTTGCCATATAGGTACTTATGCTGTTGAGCTGTATCCCTAGCCTGAATTTTTTTTTTTTTTCCTTATCCTACCTCACAATTATTCTCTTCTTTCAGGGTGTTTTTTAAATTGCTGGTAAGCCTATTGGTTTGGTCTTTCAATTCACATAAATTGTTTTCCAACTTCTTTTTTAAAATTATTTTGCAGACAAGGTTTTGCTATGCAGTTTAGGCTAGCTTCGAACTCGTAGTGATCCTTCTGCCTTGGCCTCCCAAGTGCTGGGATTATAGGTGTGAAACACCATGTGTGGTGTAGTTGATTTTTTTTTTCCTTTAAATAACCTGTTATTTCTTGAGTGGTTTTGTCACCTGCTACAGTGATTAATTGCCTTTTGTAAGGTTGAAGCAGTGCATCTACTAATGATTAATTAAAGTGAAAGTTTATTACAGAAAAGAAATACACTTGCCTGTAGGTTGAGTAATCAGTTTTAAGAAGCAGGACAGGTTGCTCCATGTGCAGTGCAACCCATATGTTGAAAGGACAGCAGCCCTGGCTACTTCATAGAGAGCTTGTGCACAGAGGACACATTTTCTTTTTATGAGGTGTCAAAGGTACACTATTAGTTACTCTTTTATTTAAAAGAAGGGATGGGTTTTCTGGACTGAGTAGAGTTTAGTTCCTGCACGGTATGAGTTTGGAAGTTTAGGGTCTGCTCATAGTCAGGTCCCTGTCATTTGCTTACAATTTGTCTTGCGCTGGTTTCATCCAGTCTGTGCACATATTCCTTTTCTCTTATCTGGAGGAATACAATTACTTGCTTAGCCTAATTTACTTCTTTCACCCTTAATGCCAAAAGTCAGAGCTGCCTCTTTGTTATTTCTCAGGCTGTTATTTCAAAATCCTTCCAATACGTATTCCCAGTCTCAGTTTTGCTGTTCATCTTAAATCTTCTTTTTACCATTGCATCTTTTCAGAAACTTGTGATTTTTGGTTTTCTGTTCTTATTTGTGAATAGCAGATACTATTGATTACTTTGACTAGCTATTCTATTTTATCTACAGCTGTATAGGTAGTTAGGTAATTTTTTTCTCTTGAAAGTTTTTGCCTTGAATAGAGTGGCTTATTTTTTTTTTTTTTCATAACAAAAACATGACAATGTCTTTTATTTGGGAAAAAAGTAACATCTTCCAATAAAATATACATTAAAATGATGTAATTTAACTTAATTACCTTCTTTTTTTTCTTGAAAGGATATCAGTTAGATAAATTATGCAACACGTACTTGAAAGATTAGAGTTTGGGCCTTTTGTTTTTTAATTTTTTTTCAAAGTTTTATTGATAAACAGATAGCAATGAGACAGTTTCAAATCAAATCAGAAGTACAGTTTCAACAAATAATACACTCCATATATTCTTCTTAGTGGTTAATTGCTGTACAAGAAGTGGACTTGTGATCCTATTTACAAACAGCATTAGAACAAATCATTCTATTCATTAAGAGAATGCAAGTATATATCTATCCTAACCACTTTGTTTTTTTTTTTCAAAGTTTTATTGATAAACAGCAATGAGACAGTTTCAAATCAAATCGGAAGTACAGTTTCAACAAATATTAACACTGCATATATTCTTCTTAGTGGTTAATTGCTGTACAAGATGCGGACTTGTGATCCTATTTACTAGAGTGGCTTATTTTAAGTTATAGCAAAGTTTACCAAGAAGCAGCGTTCCTTATGTTCTTGTGTCTTTAGTGTATAATAGACAGGGGACCAGGAAGTTGGAATGGTCAGTTTTGCCAAAAGTGGGTTTTTAAAGACTCAGGGTGGAGTGTGCTGCTTTCTTTTTAGGTTACAGGTGGAGCTACCTGTGCTTTTTTTCCTCCTCATGTTTTGAAGGTCCAGAATTACCTTGGACTTGGCTCTACTTTTCTCTTAGATCTTAACATACTCAATAGGAACCGTCCCAGGATCATGGTTCACTTGCTTTATTTTTGTTTTTTTTAGCCAGGGTCTCTCAATGCAGTTGAGGCTGGCCTTGAGCTCACGTTGTAGCCTGGGTAGGTCTCGAATTTGCACTGATCCTCCTACCTTGGCCTCTGGAGTACTAGGATTACAGGTGTGCATACCCACCTAGCTCCCTTGTTTTAAAAGCTGTAAATGTCTGGTTTTAGTCTAAGAATAACAGCTATTATTGCCAGTCCTTTGGTTCAGTTTTGTATAGGAAATTCTTTATAAATGTTGGGTATGTTTATTACAAATATCCTGGGTGGGTGTGTGTGTGTGTGTGTGTGTGTGTGTGTGTGTGTGTGATAGAATGATTAAAAAGCTATGAGAGGGGCCAGGGAAATAGCTCAATAGAATAAGCACTTGCCTGGCAAGCACACGGCCCTGAGTTCAATCCCTGGTACCGCCAAAAAAAAAAAACAAACAAACAACAACAGTAGTATAGGGTCAGGGAGATGGCTCAGTGGAATAAGTGCTTCCCTGGCAAGCGCAAGGGCCTGAGTTCAATGCCCAGTTCTGCCAGAAAAAAAAAAAAAAAAAGCACTTTAAGAAGCCAAGCTCAGTGCTGCATGCATGTGAGTTCCAGGGCACCCTGGGCAACTTACTGAGAGACCCTCTCTCAAAAATTAAAAAAAAGATTTTGAGCCCAGCTTAGATCTCCCTGGGTTCAATCTCTCATAACAAAAAGAAAAAAAAAAAAAAAAGGATGTGGTTTTTTTTTTGTTGTGGTAGTTGTTGTTTTTGGATTGTAGTCTTTGGTCTGAAAACTATTTTTGTTCATCATCGATTTTATTTTCTCTATTAAGAAGTATTTTGTTTATGCTGTAGTGTATGTGCATAATTTGGCTTGGGAGGGCTGTCAAACTGTGATTGAAAAGTATGAGAATAACATTACTTTTCTTTTTTTGTTGTTTTTGCTTTTTCAGTTTGAACAGAAAAGTGGTGCAGTTTTTGATGAAATTGTAGAGAACTGTAAGTACCATTTGAGAAAAATAATAGTGCCTTTTAGATAGATGTAAGCAAAAATAGATAAAGCATTTACATATTAGAGCATTTAGCTTGTGCTGATTTATGTGATGGTCCATTTGATTTAGCCTAGATCTCTTCACATCCTCCTAGTGCTTTTAACAGATTATTACTTTTTTCAATATTTTATTCTTAGTTACTGTTATTAATATGTTGAAACAACTTTGTTAGTGTGATAAATGATTATACTTAACCATTTCAAACGTTTTTACTTTGCTTACTGTCTCAACTTTCTTTTAGATTCTTTAACAGCATTTAACAGTTTATTTTTGGGGATTATAAAAGTAATACATGCAATTAAAATATAGAAATGAATAAAGGGAGAAAGTAAACATCTTTTTTTACTATTTCTCTAAAGATAACCAGTGTCATGAGTTTAATATATATCTTTCCAGACTTTTTCTATGAAAGCATGTATATATATGTATGTATATATATTATGTATGTGTATGTATACATATGTCTAGTGTATGAAGATTTGTATGTGTGTTCAGGAATCATGAATGCCTTTCTTGGCTTTTTTCTTTCATCTGTCAGTGGGCCAAGACTTGCTGCATTCTTTTTAATGGCTGCTCAGTATTTTATTGTATAGCTGTGTCATAATTCAGCTTCCTCTTCCATATGTATGTAAATTATATTGCTCTTATTACTATACACAATATTTTATGTTTTTCTACACATCTTTATTTACTTGTTGAAGTCTTTCTGTAGGATAAATCCTAAGAATAAATTTGATGGTGCATTAAGAGATTATGTGTACTTGTTTATGGAGGCTAAATTTTGTCAGCTAGAATTCTTCAGGGTAATGTACGTTTATTTTTCTTTTTTCCGTTCCCTTCTCTTCCCTTCGCCTTCCTTTCACTCCCTTTTCCTTCACCTCCCCTCCCTTCTCTTTCCTTTCTTAAGTGTTTGACCAGTAGGATCTATGGACATTTTTCTGTTTGGAATTAATTTGGTAATGCTTTTTATAGACTACAGTCAAGTAACTTTTTGTTACTTGATATTGGGGAATAACCAATTCTTCTAATTATCAGCATATTTAGTTATTTGATATCTTTTATACTCTAGCTAGCTGCTCTAACACAAACATTCTAGATGTATATGTGGTTATTTTACAGAATTTAGGCTAGAGGTAAAGTACTAATTTCTTCCAGGATATTCAACTCATCGTGGGTCTCTCTTTAAGGTGTTACCAGAAAGCAGTTATATTCTAGTAGCTTTTAATCTTTCTGTGTATCCATTTAAATTTCAGGTTCCTGAGAGAAACATTATGATTTGGCCACTGTCAGGAAAACGGGGCCCATAAGAAAACATAGGTGTGCTGGGGAGATAGCGCAGTAGAATAAGTGCCTGCCTGGCGAGTGTAGGGTCCTGAGTCCAATCCCTGGTTCTGCAAAAAACAAAACAAAACAAAAACAAAAACATAGGTATTAGAACATTGTTCTTTGTTATTCCTTATTTTCACCAAATAAGTTTTGAGTATTCATTCTGGACATTCCTATGCTGAAGTTTGTGTATTTGTAATAGACATGAATCTAATAGTTTTTTATTTAGGATTTTAATGTAATGCTTTACTTGTTAAAGCTGTTTCAGTAGCAGTCTTTTTTGTGTGTGTGTGTGACCATAGTCTTAAAATGGGAATAAGATGCCCCTTTATCTTAAAGTTGTAATCAAGCTGCTGTAGTTTGGGCACTGTACCTGAATTTTGGGGTTAATATTTCTGATGCACAGAGGTTTTTTTCTTTCTTTCTTTCTTCTTCTTTTTTTTTTTTTTCCTCCTCTCAAATATCATTAAGCTGGAGGAATAGAAATATTGCTTAGGGGGCTGGAGAGATGGCTCAGTGGTCTAAAGCACCTACTTGGAACAAGCTTGGCAAGGCATCAGGGACCGCGGTTCAATCCCCCAGCACCACATGCCAGCCAGCCCTGCCCCCTCATGGACTGAGCTGGCCACACACACACACAATAAATAAATGTTAAAATAAATAAATAATTAAAAAAAAAAGAAATATTGCTTAGTAGAATGCTTGCCTAGCATGTGCTGTGCCCTGTGTTCTATTCCCAGCACTCCCCTTTCCTCTAAAGCTGGAGATTATAGGCATAGACTTTTGCCACATGTTGGATGAAATGTTGAAGTAAGGTTATACTTGTCCCTGGTATGGTTGGCTCACACCTGTAAATCTCATCACTCCAGAGTTTGAGTCAGACCACCAGCCTGGGTTGCATAGTGCATTCAAGGCCAGCCCGAATAGAAAGTGAGGCCCTGTCACAACAACAAAAAAGAGAAGACTTACCCTTTATCTTCTTCATTTTGATAGTTTATTATTAAAAGAATCTTGGAAACTGGAGTGGTAGAGTTGGGAGGAGAGACTAGACTCTCCTTGAAGATGATTCAGAAATATATACATCTTGTCCAAGAATGAAAAGGGCACTCTGGTATGTAGATAATATTTAGGAAGTTTCCAACAGCAAAGAGGGCCTTTTAGGTCTTCCTTTTTATCTTAGGATTCATGTCTAGATTTGTTGTATTTTAGCTAAGTATCTCAAAATGACTGTTGTAGTGCTAGATTTAGCACGTATTCATTGCTCAGGAGTACTAGGAAGAGGAGAAGGTTCAAATACTTGTTTTGTAAATCTAATTCTGCCCTTTTGGGTTATAATATGTCTGTTTTGAAACCTTTATCAAAATTTATTATCCACTAGTTATTGGCACATATATATTAGTGGAGCCTAACCCCATCAATGGAATTTGGGAGGTTTGGTTTAAACAGTGTTTTTAGCAAATGAGATTTAAAAGAAAGGTGGTTGTGAGCCTTGTAGCATATACCTGTAATCTCTGAATTCTGGGTGGCTGTGGTAGGAAAATTGCAAGTTCCATTCTAGCCTGGGTAGTTGAGGGATCTGAGACTCTGCCTCTAAGTAAAATCAGGGTTGGGGAGGAGGAGGAATGGTTCACCATTATATGCAGGTGAAAAAAAGGAGCTAGGTTGTCTAACTTGTGTGTAGTTTGTTCATCACAAGACTGTATTATGGATTTTCAAGAATATGGTGACAAGGAAGTGACTGGCATGTCTTATCTTAATTCATGTTCTTCATTCATTGCTTTTCTTTATGAAAAGTTTAAAAGAAGTTCAAATAGTATAATGATTGTTTTTACCCAGTGTATTCAGATAGCTGCTTCTTGTAATCAAAGACTGAATTCATTAAATGGCTCTTAACTAGACATTCAGCAGTAATAAATCTTTTCCTGGTAGAATAAATTCATTGAACATAATGGACTTCACAGTTTCAAAGGAAAAATAAAAGCATTACTAATTTCTTCATGAAGAACTGTTATTTGGATTAAGAAAATTATTATTTTGATTACTTGCACTGTACCAGTTTATGAAAAACCCTACATACATTCTTTTTAAAATTCTGATATAAAAAATAAATAAAATTCTGATATATGGGGCTGGGGAGATAGTTCAGTGGTCTAAGTACCTGCCTGGCAAGTGCAAGGACCTTGGTTTGATCTCCAGTACCACATGCCGTGACAGCCCGGGAGCCCTGTGTGCCATGCCGGCCACTGAAACAGGGCATGGTAGCACACCCCTGTAATCCCAGCTCTGGGGAGGCTGAGACAGGAGGATCACTATGAGTCTGAGCTGTGTAGTGAGACTGTGTATCAAATACATAAATAAAAGATTTTTTTAAAAAGTTCTGATATATGAAGATACTAGATTCAAGTGAAAATAATAGAAACATGATGTAAATTTATTGCTTAATAATACGATTTTGTGATTATCAGGAATCTGTGTACCTTCAGCTTTTTCTATCATATCTTTCGTGTATGGCTTCCAGTTTCAAGATGGCTTGGCATTCCAAGATGGCCAGTGTATAGGCATCAACCTCTATGAAGGACTTTTTTGGACACTGTGTACTGAGGTTTATGTTTCATATACCAACCTGTCTTCAGATAAAGCTGTAAATTGTAGTCCTGTCATTGAGCATGTTGTTGCTAAGAGTAACATTGAAGATTTAAGAAAAAAAGAATATTTAGTAGGTATATGTTATCTGCCACAGTAATCATGTAAAGATCCTGTGAATGTTTCTTTCATTAAGGAGGCAAATAAAGCTTAGAGGTATCATTTAGCTTTTAAGTGACTGAATGAGGATTTGATGCAGGTTTATGTAACTGTAGTCTTTGATTATCCATTTCTCTTTCTGTTTTTACTGTCTCTCCCCCTTCCATTATATGTTGCCTGGATTGGTCTCAAACGCTTATGCTCAAGTAGTTCTGTTGTTTCAGCTTCCCAAGGAGCTGAGATTGCATACAGGTATGTGTCACCATACCTAGTGAACTTACCTGTTTTTGAACTGCTTGCTAGTTTGTTGAAGCATCACTTGGTAAAAATAAAGTAATAATTTGTAAATAACTCAGAAATTTTGAAGCAGGTATTAACTGTGACTTAGCTTGTGTGGGTACATATGGAATATCAACATCAATTTGTGTCTGATTTAGAATATATGTTATATTCATACAGTTCTGTTTGAGAATTAATATAACTTTTAAAAAAGTTTAAAAGTCAAAAAGCAATACTAAAAAGAACTGATAAATTGGGTAGGTTTTTTTTTTCATATAACCAGAGCTGATACATTTTTATTTCAATAGTCCACTGCTGAATACTTCTTGGATCCTTCCAGTATTGTGAAAGAATATATTCATGAAAATGTTGAAAGCTAGGCTTAAAGATTCTTTAGGGATGTATATAGCATTAGTAGAGTCACAGTGACCTTACTTGGATAAACACCTCACAAGAAGTCTTTTCTGCCTTGCTTTTAGTAGTTCGCTTTTTAAAAAATTTGAATAACGATGTATCCAATATCCTTTAATGTCGATCATTATATATTAATGTTTTCTAATTTGTGTATAAATTGCAAACAGTGGAGGATGTGGGCTAAAGGGTTTGAATAATTTTAGTAGGTATTGCTAGAGCACTTTTCAAGGTGTTAATACCGAATACTCTACCAGCAAGGTATGAGACCACCAACTACTTCAGTTATGTGTGTGTGTGTGTGTGTGTGTGTGTGAGAGAGAGAGAGAGAGAGAGAGAGAGAGAGAGAGAGAAGGGGGAGAGGGAGAGATAGAGACAGATTGTTTCTCTTTGTGTTTTGAGAAAGTCACTTTGTAGCCTAGGTTGGTCTCAAATTTATGATCCTCCTGCCTCAGCCTCCTGAGTTCTGCCATGACATGTATGTGCAAACCTTCTAGCTATATCTCTTCTCAATATTTTCAGTCTAGTGGATGTAAGATGTCAGTGTTGAATTTGCATGTTCTTAATCCCTATTGAATTTAAGCAAGTTTTATAAGTTTAAACATTTGAGCTTGTGCCTCTGTATTGTTCATTTTTGAGTATTTGTTGCACAGTATCTTTTATCTGTGTTTTTCTAAATATTTTTCCTAACAAATTGTAGACTTTCATTTTTGTGACGAGGGAATGCCACTTTATTTGTAAGGAGGTAAAAACAGAAGACAGAAAGCTACTCCAAAGTGGGGACCAAGTTCCAGGAAAAGGATGGATATCCCAAACTTGTTTTTCATTGTGATAAAAGCTATTAAGGTGATTCAGAGTAAAATACACATTTGAAAGAAGATTCAGGAATATGTTTTAAAAGATAATCACTATATTAATTTTGAACTTTGAAAATGTGTAATGTGATGGTGATGTTCTTTTGATAGGATTAGCCTTCTGATTTCCCTGCTTAATTTCTGTTTGTGTACCTGAGGCTGACAGCTTTGTGGAAGCAGCCACTTAAAGGCCTGAGCTAGGGCCAGGCCCCCAAGTTATTATTTTTTGAGACAGAATATCATTACGTAGTGCATGTTGGCCTTGAACTCCTGCAGATCTTTCTGCCTCTGCCTCCCAAGTGCTAGAATTATAGGCATGTGCACCACACCTGGCTGCTGTGTTTTGTTTTTTTTTTTTTTTTTTTTTTTTCTGCGAAAGGGTTTATTTTTTTTGGCGGAAACAGGGATTGAACTCAGGCCCTTGCACTTGCCAAGGAAGTGCTTATTCCACTGAGCCACCTCCCTGGCCCCTGTGTTAAGTATTTTTAACATGGAAAAATTTTAGTTTTTAGTAGTGTTTGAATTTTTTGTCTTATTTTTTTATTGTATTCCTAAACTTTCTTGGACTAGTTAGAAAATTATTTTCGTGAATTATTAAACACCAAAATATTAACATGTGAGATTTTTAAAACAAAACAAAGTCCTTTGCTTCACAACCTTTTAAAAAGTACATTCATGATTTTATTTTATTAGTCATGTTTGCAGTAGATGTCAGTTTATAGTCATTTTGGGGAGTGGGTATATGTATATAATGCAACTTGTTTCTTTTTAAATTTTTAACTTTTTTTAAAAAAAGGATACAAAATAGTAAAAAAGCCATTAGAAACAACACAGAATTTCACTAAACAAAATAATAAGAATTTGACAAATGGTTGTTGTATTGCTTAATGTGGTTTCCACTAGTTTATATTACCAGACACAAGCATGCAAAATTGGTTTAAAAAAAGTTAGAAGAAATTACGTTAACTGCTCCTTACAGTAGATCAGCAGGAATCAGCAGTATAATTATCCAAACTATCCTGTATATATATATACATAAATATCTTTTTTTCTTCTTTTGTCCTATTCCTCTCCCCAGTTACTCGTTTCTTTAATTCCCATCTCTTTCCCCCCTCCTCCTCCTCTAATTCCCTATTTTCAGTCTTATTGGTATTATTAATTTTATGTTTATGACATGTATAATGTTTACATTCATTAAGGTTATTAGGCTTCTGTATATGATTTTTTGTTTTTTGTGCTTTGGGTACTGGGAATTCACCTTTGAACCTCACATTTGCTAGGCAGGTGCTGTGCCACTGAGTAACCCCCTGGCCCCTCTGTATATGATTTTGGTGCCAGTTCTCCAATCTCATTTAAGTATCCATCTCTCCAGAAAGATAGCTACTACATTGAATTTTGAGTTCATTTTCTTGCTTGTCTTTATACTTTACCACATATTTATAGTATTAGTATTTTAAATTTTGTTTGTTGTTGAGCTTTGCTTTTTTCTGTTACATGTTTTGCTGTATTGGAAAGATCAGACATTAAGTCTTTTTTTTGTGGAATCGGAGATTGAACTCAGGACCTTGTACTTGCCAAGGAAGTACTTACTCTACTGAGCCATCTCCCCGGCCCCAATTTTGCTATATTGGGACATTCACTTTTTTTTTTTTTTTTTTTTGGCAGAACCAGGGATTGAACTCAGGCCCTTGTGCTTGCCAGGCAAGCACTTATTCTACTGAGCTAGCTCCCTGGTCCCACCATTCACTTATTTATAACTGATGTGTAATACTTCATTATATAAATATATCACAATATTTATTGAAAATTATAATTAAAAACTATTTTTCAAAACCATTGTAAATGTACAGTTCCACTGGTGTAAATTGTATTCATGTTGTTGTGCCAGGAATCTATAGAACTATTTTATCTTGCAAACTGAAACTATAATCATTGAATGACAATTCCCCATTAGTCCCTCCCACTCAGTTCCTGATAACCATAATTTTACTTTCTCTTTCTAAGAATTTGACAACTTTTAGGTACCTCCTGTAATTGAACTATACCTTGTAGGAGTGTAGTAGAATCATTCAGAATACTAGAGGTACCTTGAAGGTACACTAGGTACCAAAAATGATGGATAAAAAACCAAATTGTGGGGGCCAGGAAGATGGCTCATCTGTAGAATAAGCGCTTGCCTGGAAAGTGCAAGGGCCTGAGTTCAATCCCTGGTTCCGCCAAAAAATAAACAAACCAACCAATTTGTGTTGATTGGAAAGATTAATGAGTCATCAAATGATGAATATTGGACCCTTAATTAATGATACTGGAGCAACTGGCTTTCCACATGCCAAAGATTTAAACTAGACCTGTATCAGTCAGCATGCACTAAACTAAAATCAAAATGGATCAAAAATACAAATATTAATACAGAAACTAAATCTACTAGAAAATAGAAGAGGTGGAGTACTTGAAGACATTGGTGTAGGCAAAGACTTAGGAAGAAAACCACAGTCTCATAGGAAGTATAATGAAGAATCTTGTCATACTAAAAAGCATTTGCTCTGCAAAAGAAGTCACTAACATAGTAAAGACAATCCATGGAGTGGGAAACATCTTTTGCCAGCTGTTTCTTAGAAAAAAGACTGACTTCTGGAATATATAAAGAGCTCAGAAGAAAAACCAGACTCCCTGAATTTAAAAATCTTACCAATAGAGGGTATACTTATCAGATGAAGAAGGAAAGTTGAAAAATAAATGAAAAAGTATGAAAAAAATGTTCTTCACTGGCCTTTTAAGAAATACAAAGTAAACAATGCTGAGATTCCATCTCCAGCAAGAGTGGCTGTTATCAAGAAATTAACCATTAACAGATGCTGGTAAGGCTGTGGGGGGCAGGAGGAAGGAACCCTTTTCTGCTGTTGGTGGGAGCGTAGACTGATGCAAATACTGCAGAAATCAATATGGAGATTCCTCAAAAACTACTACTACACCATGTGACAGCGGTTCCCCTTTTTGGTGTCTTCCCAAAAGAAAAGCATCATAGGACAGCGATACGTACACACGCATGTTTAGAGCAGCCATTTGTGAATCTTGGAAACAGCTCAAATGTTTTTCACCTGATAAATGGGTAAACAAGATGTGGTTCTTTAATACAGTGGGGTACAACTGTGCCATATAGAAGGATAAGCTCGACACATTTCTAGCTAAATGAACATACCTTGAGATCATACTCTTAAGTGACATAAATCAGACTTACATGTTTACATACCCCATTGTTTTTTTGGTGTGGAAGGTGAAAATGTAAATAAGGACCAAAATGTATAGTAGATATTTGAAAATGTTCTCTTGAGAAGGGGAACAAAGAAGGGAGTGGGGGAAAGGAAGGATGGGACAAGAAAGAAAAAGGATAGAAGCAAAGAATGGAAGCAGAGGTTTTGTAAATGAAGAGGAAAAGGGGCTAAAGGGATGGGAAAGAACTGGGGAAAAAACAGCAGGATATATCATGTATAGGTACAGATTCTTTTTATGATGAATGTGACCTTTATGTATCTGCAATGTACCAGTAAGAAAAAAGAAAAGTGCCTGATGAAAAAAAGAATTTTTTTTTAGTATTTTAGTAGTGCTTTAGTTTTCAGAATATTTATCTTCTGTGTATTTTATTATCTTTAAGTATTATTTCATGTGGAATTATGTGGGAATAAAAAATTACATATTGAGGTATAATTTTCAGGTAATAGAATTATTCCTATTTTAAAATATTTTGAGGTAAAATTTTCACTTTGAAATAATGTGATGTTATAAAATTAGTACAAGTTACCCTACTTTTTTCTTTCTCTATTTTGGCTAGTTTATGCTCTCTGTATTTACAGATACATTTTATGCATACAATGTTAAATACACCAGGAATTTTATTTGGATTGCTTTAAAATTTGTAGGTAAATTTGGGATAAATTAAATTGTAATAAGTAATTTTCCCATCCAGAAGCAGGGTATTGTCTCTCAGTTTACATAGGTGTTTCAATCTCTAAAACAGTGTTTTATAGTTCTCCGTGTAATCTTGTATACATTTTGCTAAATTTACTCTTGCTAAATTTACTCTGGATTTCTTGGTTATGGACAAATTGAGAGGTAGTTTTGTCTTCTAAAGATGGCCAGTTAACCGTGTATGATGGCATGTGTTTGCAGTCCCAGCATTCTGAGACACTGGAGGAGAATCACACTTTGAGCACAGCGTGGGTAATTGGTGCGTTTAACAAGACCTTGTCTGGTGTCATCAGTGAATCAGTCATGCAGTCAATTGGGCTGGGAATGTAGCTACTGGAGAAGGCACTGGATTGAGTTTCCAGTAGTAACAAAAGAACACCACTTTCCAAGCCAGTAAATTATAGCTCATTCTTTCTTTACTGATTTAAAAAGTAGTATTTTGCTGGGCATCATACTGCATGGTTCTAATTCCAGCTTGAGGCAGGAGGACAGCCAGTAGTTCAGGCCAGTTTGGGCTACATAATGAGTTCAAACATAGTCTGAACTACATAGGGAGACCCTGTCACAAACAGATATAAAATAAATAAGATAAATGTAATGTTTCTATTTTTAAATTCATTATAGTTTTCTTTTAAAATTTGATTTATACTTTATTTTAATAGTATGACATACATTTTTTAATAGTGACATTGTATCTTGTGAAGTTCTTTATAAAAAGTTTGTGTTTTCAGTTTAAAAATGTTTCTGCAAAGGCAGTCATTTTATCAATGAATGGAGACAGGCTTTTAGTTATTTTTTTCCTAACCTCCAGCTTTTATTTCCTTTTTTTTTTTTTTGTACTGGTGAGGTCCTTTATACAGTATTATACAGAATGCTGAGAGTAGGCATTTTCCCTGTATTATCTTTTTCTCGTTGCATGGAAGGTGTTTAGCCTTAAATTATTTGTTATGTATTTTATTATATGTAGGATTTTCTTATATATACTCTCTCCCTCAGGTTGGAGGCCTTCAATTCTCTTTTTAGTGTGCTGAATAATTATTATGTTTTTATGAATGAATAGTAATTTTTTTTAGTTCCTTTATCACTGTCCTACGAGACCATGTTTTTTGTTTTACTGTTTTCATGTGATGAGTTCATTTTTAAATTTTAAACCTACATTGCATACATCTATAGAACAATCCATCTTGTTGCTTATGTGATTTTAATTTCAGTTTGTTAGTACTGTATTTATTTATTTATTTTTAAATTTATTTATTTATCCATCTATCCATTTATGTGTGTGTGGCTAGCTCAGCCCACCAGGGGGCGGGGCTGGCTGGCATGTGGTGCTGGGGATTGAACCGCGGTCCCTGTGCTTCAGGCAAGCTTGTTCCAAGTAGGTGCTTTAGACCACTGAGCCATCTCACCAGCCCTGTTAGTACTGTATTTAGATTAAACTGTATGATAAGCATTTATGTGTTTCATGTAATGTCTTTGCCTTGTTTTGGTCTCAGGGCAATACTTTCTTTTTGTACTGGGGGTTAAACTCAGGACCTTGCTATGACACTGGGCTGTATCCCCAGTCCAGCAATACTGTTCCTATAAAACTTAAATGTAGTTTTCTCATGTTAACTGAGCTTATTCATTAAAAATGGTATTTCTTAAGTGTTTGATTTCATAGTGAAGACATCTAGGCCTTGTTCTCTTCAGATTTTTTGTTCCTTTGTGCACTTTTGTCTTTTGAAGGCATTCCTTGTATCAGCACAATCCAATAGAACTTTCCCTAACAAAGAAAATGTATATTTACATTGTCAGAGTATATTAGTTACTGGTACCTGTGAATGTTGAGTACTTGAAATGTACTAAATGTAGAAGTTTTAATTGCATTTATTGTTTCTCAGCCTAATTAAATTTAAATATTAAGAAGTGGCATGTGGCTCTTAAATTGCACAGTGTAGATCTAAGCTGTAAATTTATTGCTATCAAGTTAACACTCTATTGCCATAAAATTGTTTATTTTATCTAAAATTGTTTTCACCTTTTTTTCTTTTTTTTTTTTGAGAGGGAGAGGGTCTGGGTCTCACTATTAGTCTTGGCAGGCTTTCTCCTCATGTAGCCCAGGCTGGCCTTGAACTCATAGTGATCCTTCCACCTCAGCCTCCCAATTGCTGGGATTACAGGTGTGTACCACCACTCCCAGCTTTTAATCTATTTTTAATTTCTGTAAGAGCGAACAAAATTTTATTCCTGATACTATCCTCTTTCTTTGTATTGCTTCATTTATAAAGAGAGTTTATATGTAATAAAGTGTACACAACATAAAATTTAGTATGCTGGCCATTTTTATGTGTACATTTCAGTAGTGTTAACTGTATTTAGATTTGTTACAAAAGCAGAACATTTTATTTTGCAAAGCTGTTTACTCATTTATCTCCCTTTATTGCATCCTATTTCATTACTCTTCAGCTTTCTATTTATATGAATTTGATTACTCTAGGTACCTAATGTAAATGGGTCATACGTTGTTTATCTTTTTTGACTATTTTAGTTAGCATAGTATTCTCAGTATTCCTATTGTATGTGCCAGAATTTCCTTCCTTCTTTTAGTATAAGTAATTTTGCATTATATGTATAATGTCACCTTTTGTTTATTAAGTCATTTGTGGAGGTACATTTGGACTGCTTCCATTTATTTTAGTGATTATAAATGTGCTGTGAATTTTTGAAATACAGATAACAGTGCCTCAGTTGAAGTACTACTTTCAGTTCTTTGGGATCACTTGATAATTCTGTTTTTAATTTTTTTAAGGAATTATATTACTGTTTTCCACAGAGGCTACATCATTTTCTGTTACTGCCAATAGTTTACAAGTTTTCTGTTTTCTCCAGTTTGTCCATTTTCCTGCCCTATCCTGTCCTTTCCTCCCCTCCTCTCTCTTCCCCCCCTTCCCTTTTCCTGTCCTTTCCTCTTCCTTCCCCTCCCCTACCTTTCCCTTTTCTACAGGTACATGCCTGTAATACCAATGCTGGGGAGACTGAAACAGGAGGATCACTATGAGTCTGAGTTGTGTAGTGAAACCCTGTACCAAATACATAAAATTATATTTTTAAACTTGTGAGCTTGTAAGTGTTAGAAGCATTTTTCATCAAGAACCAAATAGTAAATATTTAAGATTTCTTTACTGTGACCAGCAAATATGATTTGTTGCATATTATTATTGTTACTGTTCTCTTTAAATGATTAACTGATTGTGGTGTTGGGAGTTAACTTAGGATCCTGTGTATTTTTTAAACATTTGTAACATGTTGGTTGCACATCTATGGTCCCTGCTACTTGGGAGGCTGAAGTAGGATGATCATGAGTTTGAGGTCAGCTTGGGCATCTTAGTGAGACACTTGCACAAAAAGAAAGTAAAACGCAGTGGGGCTGTAGTTTAGTGAGAGAAGCCTTGCCTGTTCTATTCCAGGCACTATGTTCAGACCTCAGTGATACACATATCTGCAAACACAGAAATTACTCTTTATTTAGGCATCATTCAAAAATGTGTTTTCTTTTGTGTGTATGTGTGTATTTTTAGGGACGGGTCTACAGGGTGTTCAGGGTTTCACTACTAGATCGGACTCAGTGATCTGCCTGTTTACAGCCTCCCAAGAGCTGGGATTACAGGTGCATGCCACCACGCCCAGTCTCATTGCCATGTCAGCACATGGCAGGCCTGGGGATTGAACTCCTGGCCCCTGCACCTGCTTGCAGGTGCTTTAGTCTGCTATTTGGCCAGCCCCAACAATGTGTTTTCAATCAAGGGCTGTGTTTTACTAAACATTACTATCAAAATTATTTTGTTTGTTTTGTTTTGCTTTGTTTTTTGCTACTGAAGATTGAACTTAGGACCTTGGATTTGCCAGGTAGGCACCTATGCCACTGAGCTATCTCCCTGGCCCCCATCAATAGTTATTGAAGTGAGATCTTTTTCTTTTTTAGACATCTCAGTTGGTCATGAGCTAGTAGAAGTAGTGTGTCCTGTGTTTGATGAGCTCATGAAGAGTAATAAAATAATGTTTTTTTAAATTTATCTACTTATGCCTCAGTGGAGGGGGAAAAGGTACAAGTTGCTCTGTATGTACAGTTATAAGCCCTTTAAAAAGATTATTGTAACATTGTGTTTCTCCTGGATTATAAAGTATGAGATTAAAAATTAGGTTCTAGAGTTGGACAGATCATTATTTGAAGAAAATATGAGCTAAGACAATAAAATCTAAAAATTATTGTTTAGATAACAGTTATGTTACAGAAATTTTTTTAGTTGGAAAAAGATAGCAAAAATGTTTATGAAGCATTAGTGATTGCAGCAGAGTTGGAATTGTCTTATACCTCTTTGGTATGTTGCATCTGTACCCATTAGCATAAACGACTTTTGCGTTTTATTTTTGTGTTTATTTTGCTTATAAAAGTAATGTGCTCTTTGAAATATTGTAATATTATAATACATATAAGTTTTTGGGCTGGGGTTCAGTGGTACAGCACTTGCTCTTGATGTGTGAGACCCTGGATTTCATCCACAACCCTGCCAGAAAAACATTTATTCCATGAAATGTGCTTTGTTTTCAGTGAAACACTGACAAGTTTTTACATATTAAATGCTTACGTGAGTTTATATACACCTCTGATTTCTTGATTATTGTTCTCAACAGCATGTCATAATCTATTGTGTTTCGTTTTCCTCAATGAAGAAACCGATAATTATCTGTTCCGTAAAATTTTATAGTGTATGCTATTGTTTTGGTGCAAGGAGTTGAACTTATGACTTTCTGCATGCTAGGCAAATTCTCTACCATGTAAGTATTCCTAGGCAGTATGGTGTACTTCAGTTTTTAATTTATTATTATTTTTTATGTATTTGGTTGTTGTAGGGTTCCACTCTGCAGCTTGGGTTTGTGGTGATCCTTTTGCTTTCAACTTCCCCAGGGCTGGGATTACAGGTGTGTGCCATCATGCCTGGACTCTGGTGGTGTAATACACCCTAGGGATGGGACTGTTGGGGATCAAACCTGGGTCCCTGCTGTTGCCTAGGCTTGCCTAAACAGGTGCTTTAGTCTGCTGAGCTGTCTCGCAGATGCTATGGTGTACTTTACTCATTTATTTCTGTATATAGGGTCTACAGGGTCTCACTGCATAGCTCGGACTTGTAGTGATTCTCCTGTTTTCAGCCTCCCAAGTGCTAGGATTACAGGCGCAGGCCACCACGCGCAGTCTCAGTGTGCCCCACAGGTGGGGCTGGCACAGCATGCCAGGGATTGAACCCTGGCCGCTGCACTCTGCCTAAGCAGGTGCTTTAGTCTGCTGAGCTATCAGGCTGGCCCTGTTATGGTGTACTTTAAAAGAGTAATTGTTTAGCCTTAATAGTATGCAGATAAAGTATTAAAATTGATAAAATCAGATCGATTTGTCAAAGGTGTTTCAAGTGTTAACATTTGTTAATTACCTTATAAAATAATCAAATTGATTCAAGTAATCCACTGACTATGCAGCTCCGACTTGTAGTGATCCTCCTGTCTCAGTCTCCCCAGTGTTGGGATTACAGGTATGAGCCACCATGCCCTTTCAGGGCTGGCATGGTGCATCCAGGTTTCCAAGGCCCAGCATGGCATGCAGTACAGGGGATCCAGCTCAGGTCCTTTTGCTTGCCAGGTGGGCACTTAGATCATTGAGCTATCTCCATAGTCTAGACATCAAACTTTTTAAAGTTGTGTAATACTGTTAGAAATACATTTTACATTGAGAAATATAGTAGTTCATATTTTTTAAAGCATTGCTTATTGTCATTTCTGTATGGTGCACTTTGCTTTCTGTTTTAGCTTATTAAAAGAAGTTCTGTCCAAGGTACAGTAATTTAATAATACCTGAAGTTTGAAAGTAGACTGAAATTTTTATATCATAGGTGTTACCCTATTTTTATGAAAAGTTTTCTGTTAGTGACTGACCTGTACTCTCTAAGAATCTTCCTCAGCTTAGGATCCTAGATAGGGTTGCCATTTCTTCTGTTACTTTAAGTGTGCGCTGATGAGAACCAGGGTCTGTTACTAAGGCTGAAAGCTGGAGTGACTGCTGAGAAGCATCTAGTACAGTATGTCTCTGATTTACAAACACGCAAACTTTCATAGGTATACTGTTTAAGACTCAGTTTGCTAGTTAGGGAATCAATCTGATTTATGGAAGCATCTAGTAGCTTCAGACCATACAATTTGGCATGCTTTTCTGGTATCTTGTTCTCATACTTATTGTGGTATTTATGAACAAAAGTATAGATATTAATGTTTTATACTAATGAAATCTTTGAAAAGAGGTATTGTTTCTTTGAATAATCTGAATGCTTTAAGAAGACTACACAAGTTATTAAAAATATGAGTGTGTATGTATCTTTATAATTTTACTTTAAAGAAATTCAGTTACAGTTCTGAAGGTGGCATTATGGGTATTTTAAAAAGAAATCAAATGACCATAGCTGTTACTAGATTCTTGGCTGATTATCACAGGATTGGTAAATGTGTTTTTTGTTTGTTTTTGTTTTTTAACGTATTTAGCACAGGGTCTACAAGGTCTCACTATGCAGATTGGATATAGATTGAACTCATAGTGATTCTTCTGTTTTCAGCCTCCCAAGTGCTGGGATTACAGGTGTGCACCACCACACCCAGTCTCAGTCACCTTCACAGTGTGCCCCAGGGGTGAGGCCAGCATGGGAAGCTGGGGATTGAACCCTGGCCACTGTGCTTTGCCTAAGCAGGTGCTTTAGTCCACTGAGCTATCTGGCTAGCCCTTAAATGTGTTTCTGTTTGTCTCAAGTAAAATAAATGTGTAAAGCATTTATGTTTCATGTTTAATAATTTCTTGCTTTATATGAACGTTAACTGTTAAACTACATTTTGTGATCCGTAAAGAGGATTTTGTTATTTAGTAGCTTGTTTTACATTGATAGAATGGCAGTAATAAGTTATCCTTTGCAACAAGACAGAATGCTAATTTGGATTTCTATTTAAGATGTACTTATATTATCTCATTTTTATGTTTATTGTTTTTTGCTATTGTAGGAGTTTAGTTTTTTTCTGTGTTCCTCTGTATGACACAGAAAGGTAATAGCCTCAGAAAATCCTAGAGAACTGTGTGTGGTTTTTTTGTTTTGTTTTTTGTTTTTCTGAATGCATGTAGTACAAGATCTACAGGGTGTCACTACATAGATTGGGCTTATAGTGATCCTCCTATTTTCAGCCTACCAAGCACTGGAATTACAGGCGCATGCCATCGTGCCCAATGTCAGTTGTCATCTCAGCGTGCCCCTGGGCAGAGGCTGGCGATGCACACCAAGGATCAAACCCAGTCCCTGCATCTGCCTAAGCAGGCACTTTAGTCCACTGAACTATCTGGCTAGGCCTCATCTTCTTTTTTCTGATTCTTTTCTTTCCCCTGGATTGGGGTAGTGGAATTGAGACATTTTTGTTGTGTAGCCCAGGCTGACCTCATGGCAGTCCTCCTGCCTCAGCCTCCTGAGTGCTGGTCTAATGGATTTGAGGGGATACTAGGAATTGAACTCAGGACTTCACACTTACCAGGCAGGCACTGTGCCACTGAGCTAAATCCCTGACCCTCTCCTGGATTTTTAAATATTGCTGTATGTCAATATTCTGCTCCTTACCATCTATTATAAAACAACTCACTGTGTGGTACTGTCTAGACTCACAATTTTTAGTACTACCACTTTATTAATCCCAAATTTCTTTCTCATTACTTTGAAGGAATCAACTCCTCCCTCTCCACACTTGTCAGTTGCTCTACCAGTAGGCCACATCCTCAGTTTTGTTCTGTTTCTTTGTGGGTGTTTGTTTGTTTGTTTGTTTGTTTTGATACAGGGTCTTGCTGTGTAGTTTCGACTGGCCTTGAACTCACTATGTAACCTTAGGCTGGCTTTGACATCACAGAAATCCTCTGCCTCAGCCTACTGAGTGCTAGAATTACAGATGTGGGCATGGCTCGTCAGGCTTTTTAAAATTAAATTTTATTTTGAGGCACAGTCTTGCCACATTTACCAGACTGGCCTTGAGAACTCATACTTATCTTCTCTTTTCACTGCCTGGAGATTATAGGCTTGTGCTGCCACACCCAGCATTGGGAGTTTCATCTTTGAGTACAGATTGATGTATCTTACTGCCTTTTGGATATCCTTATTTGAAGATTTATTGATAGCACATTAACAGCATAAAATTAAACTATATTTATCCAGTTTTTATTCTGATCTTTTTAGTGTTCTCAAGAAATGATATCTCATACTCTTCTTTCATATCTAGTATTTCATATATCAAGAAAAATCACTGCCTTCAAAATACAGTATTTCCAGATCTGATCACCTCTGCTACTTGTCATTACTACCTTGGCCCTGCATTTCCTTGGGTTATTAGTTTACTAGCTATTTTTACTCTTATTCTTTCCCTTCTTACAACATTTAACATTCTTGCTGTTTACAGAAACCATTTATAAAACATAAATAATGTGACTCCCTCTTCAAATCTTTTAATGACTTTCTTTCACACTTAAATAACAGTTTTGTTTTTCTGTTGCCTGCAAATACCTAATATTTGATCTTTTCTCTGTCCTTACTCTTTAGCACACTGAATTGTAGCATAATGTCCTTATTTTTCTTCAGATATCCTATATATGTACATATACAATGTTAGGGAATTATCTCCCACCCCCAACTCCCAGTTCTTACATAGGCTCTTAGGGTGGATCTGGGAACCAACCAAAGCATTACTGATAAAGAACTGATAAAGGACTAAGCATACAAGTTTTAGTTATTTTACATGTAAATGAGGACTTTGAGAAGAGATCAAAGTCTGAAGAAATTATCAAAACAAGATGGTTTTGTAGTATTTGGACATAGAATAACACATTTGTGATGAAATGAGAGAACAAATGGATCACTGGACAAGGATAGTGAATTATAGGCATGTCACTAAGATATATGTGGGAAATGTGTAATGCCAGTTGAACTTTATTTACTTATGCTTATTGTAGCCCCATTTTCTAGTCTTTTGGTGCAAAAACCTGTTTTGTCCCCATAGTACGTGAGCCACCCTGCAAAAAAGAATCCTCAGGCTTGGTATATGTGTGAAAAGACAAGCCAAATGACCCTTCCTGTAGTTGTAGTTCCTCAAGTGATTTCTGTGTGAAATCATAAGAACACTAATTCAACTGTTTTGGGGGTGGAGAAACATTGTTTGAGACAGGGTCTTCCTTTACTTTAGCCTGGTTTTGAACTCACTGTGTAACCCAGGTGGCCTTCAAGTCATTGCAGTCCTGCCTTAGCCTCCTGATTACTGAGATTACAGATGTGTGCTACCACACCTGGTTTCAGCATGTTTTATGATGGTATATTTTTAACTCCTTTAGTACAGAAGCCAGGAATCTCTACAGACATTTGTGCTTTCAAGTATTTTAGCTGCTGTGACTATAGGACTGCTTGTTTTCATGGATATAGTGCCCTGTGAAACAGAAGTTCATTTCTTTCAGGTGGTTATATGGACCACAAAGGTGAGAAAAATTCTTTTGCAGTTAATTAATAGAACTAGTACATTGTAACTGCATAACATGTTACTGTGTGATAAGAACATGACAAATGTTTTATTAGAAATTGAGGGGCCGGGGAGATGGCTAAGTAGAATAAGCGCTTCCCTGGTAAGCACAAGGGCCTGAGTTCAATCCCTGATTCTGCAACAACAGCAAAAAAAATTGACATTTCTAAGAAAGCTTTAAACATGCAGTGCATTATCAAATATTTTACATTTTTAAATAGATAATACATGTGTGAGCTTCAAAAGTCAAAGATAAAAGTAAGAGCTGGGCATCGTGTACACACCTGTAATACCAGCACTTGGGAGGCCAAGGCAGGAGGATTGCTTCAGGTTTGGGGCCAGCCTGCACTACAAAGTGAGTTCAAGGCCAGCCTAAACCGCATATTGAGAACCTGTCTCAGAAAGACAACAACAAAAGAAGATAAAAAATAATTGAAAAATATTTCTTCCAATCATCCAATTTTGCTTCTCATAGAAAATCAGTAAAAGATTTTTTATGTAGTAATAGGCTTTTATGTGTAGATAATATTTTATGTATGTTTGATTTTTTTTTCTTCAGTTGATCTTAGGAACATGTAAACCTGCTTCATTATTTTAAACAATACAATATTCTGTTGTACCTCTGCAAGTACTATAATTAATTTGATCTTATTGGTGAATAAGCTGTTTGTAGTTTTTTGCTGCTATAACTTTTTTATACATTTTTAAATAAGGTTACACCATTTCTAATGTCTTATCAATGATTATTATACTCTAAATTTTTAAAAAAGTGAAAAGGGACGAGAAAAATATTTCTGTATGCATGACTATATTAAAAAAGATTATACCTACAGAATAAATATTAATAATAGCATTGTTATGTTCAGATATATACATAATCAGTATCATAAATACCACTAAACTTCTTTTTATTAGTTTTGGACTAGTTTCCATTTCTACTAGTAGTTCTTGACCAAAAGCATTGCTAGAAGTGGCTGGGCAAATGGCTCAGTAGAATAAGCGCCTGCCTGGCAAGCGCAGGGTCCTGAGTTCAATCCCTGGTACTGCAAAGAACAAAAGGGTTGCTAGATAATTTTGTTAAGGACCAGGTAGTAAATATTTGCTAGTTTGTATCTGTCATGTGGTCTCTTCCACGGACTTCTAACTATAATTTTTGGTCTTGGGTCATTGTATGATTGTTGAAAGAGTCATGAGAATCTTACTGTCTTTACCAACTTCAGTGACCGTGGTATTTCACTGCATTGTTGATTCACATTTCTTTTTTTTTTTTTTTTTTTTTGCGGAACTAGGGATTGAACTAGGACCTTGCACTTGGCCAGGCAAGCACTTATGATACTGAGCTATCTCCCAGGCCCCCACATTTCTTTTTTTGACCCTCAGTATTACCCTGCTTGTGAAATTTGTGTTTAAACTCTATATTTGGTTGGTTGTTTCTTTTTTGAAGAATGAGCCTTTATCTACTGAGGATACACACTTTGAGTGTAATGTAATAAAATCTGTTTATACAGTTTATCCTTTATTTTTTGATTTAGTTTGCTTCTGTTTAGGAATTTCCAGTCACATTTGATATTTTATATTTTTAGTCATTAAATTATTTTCTGCATTTTGTCTTTGTCAGAAAGGCTTGTTCTTTATGGCTTACAAAATAGCTTCTAAAAAAAATAACTATTCTGCCATAAAGAAGGATAAACAAGACATTTCTATGTAAATGGATGAACCTTGAGACCATACTCTTTAAGTGAAGTAAATCAGACATATGTGTAAACATTGATTTGTTTCTCTTGTATATTTATAAGAGAAAGGGTAAGTAAGGAACAAAATATAGAATAGGTATTGGGAAATGGGAAAAATGTTCAAATGAGAAAGAGAACGAGGAGGGGTGGAAGAAGGGAAGGGAAAAAGAAGAAAAATAAAAATGGAAAAAAAGCTTTTATAGATGGGAGAATAAGGATAGAAGGGGAGTAATATGGCGAAAAAAGAATTAAGATATTATGTACAGGTACAAATTCCCTATGATACATGTGATCATAACATATATGGATGGTGTACCAGTAAAATTAATTTAAATTTTGCATGGCTTAAATTTTTAAAAATTGTTTATATATAGATGTAGAAGTTATTTTAGTATAAATTAAGATATAGTATTTCTTGGTGACTATCTCTGTCTTGTGGTAGTCTATCCTGAATTTAAATGTAGAGATATGAAAGGTTGCATACAGTATTACTTTTTTTTTTTAAATCTAAATAACTTAAACTGCTCACTATGCAAGATGAAACAATTGCAGAGCATTTTCTATGTGGCTTGCTTGTAAGGGTAAAACATTGAATAGGAGAGGCGCCAACCCTTACTTCTGAGTGCTAACATCCTGGTAGGGCTACATACCTGCGTGTGTGTGTGTTTACATGTTTACATTCTGCTTCTGTATTTATATTTTAACCCTTCTCTCATTAGGAGAATTTTCAAATAAAAGGAATAATTGAAATAAGACAGTGTTTGTAATGCCATACTCTTCCCTTCTTCCCTCCCTGCTTCTCTAGTATAGTTTGAGAAAAATGTTTCACCTGTAAGATACTTTATGTTTACACTTTTATTTATTCTTTTGGTATAGGGTCTAGCTATGCAGGTTGGACTCATAGTGATCCTCCTGTCTTAGCCTCTCCCGTGCTAGAATTACAGGCGTGTGCCACCATGCCTGGTTTTGGTACCAGGGGTCAAACTCAGGTCATTGCACTTGCCAGGCAGGTGCTTAGACCACCAAGCTATCTCCCCAGCCCCCCTGTAAGACATTTTAAGAAGATTTTTGCTTTGTTCTTCCCTACGCAACTCCTATGCTGGGTATTGAATGCCTACGTCTCCAACTCCTATCCCCTGGAAAGTTTTTTAAAAATATGATACAGGATCTCACTAAGTTGCTGAGTTGCTCAAGGTGGTCTTGAACTTGAGCTCCTCCTGCCCAAGCCTCTGGAGTGTCAGAATTACAGGCATGTAGTACCACACATGGCACATCCTCCAAGATCAGCTTCTATTTTTATGTTTTCCTGTGTTTTAGAAAGTAGAGAAGAACGATTATTCTGTCTATTCTTTTATCCACATTTATTATTATTATTTTTAAATGTACTCTTTTTTTTATTTATTTTTTTTATTTATTTGTGTGTGTGTGGCCAGCTCAGCCCACCAGGGGGCGGGGCTGGCTGGCATGTGGTGCTGGGGATTGAACCGCAGTCCTTGTGTTTTGCTTAGCTTAGCTTGTTCTAAGTAGGTGCTCTAGACCACTGAGCCATCTCACCAGCCCCCACATTTATTATTAAGCATTTTTCTTTTCTTTTTTATTTTTTAAAGAGAAAGATCCTTCTCCCTCCCTGTGGCATCATACAAATTCAGATTTTTATTTGCTTATCACTGCACTGTTTCTAATTTTTCTGTTGCAGTCTTTTTTCTAGCTCCAGAGAAATAGACATTGTTACCTTTTTTTTTTTTTTTTTTTTTTCATTTCATCCATAGTGCCCAAGACAGTACTGCAGAATGCATGCTGAATGAATGAGCCAGTAGTTTAGGCATTGAGGAGCTATTGTTTGATATCCCTGGAGGAAATAATACAGATTTTTCTTTTTTCTTTTGAGACAGGGTCTGTGTAGTTCAGGCTGACCTTGAGCTCAATGCTAATTGTTTTCCTTCAGTCCACAAGTGCCGGGATTACAGGCATACACCGCCACACTTCCCTGACTTATGTTTTTAGAAAGATAATATTGGTGTCTCCATGGAGAGGACAATTTGAGGAACTTGTTCATGTGGACCCTATAATTAGGACTTAGTTACAAATAACTTAAACAAAAGAAGAATTTATTGGAGCATAGCATCTCTGCAAGAGTTGAAAAACCCATCATATGAACATTTATCTGAGCTTTTGGAGCAGATTAAAAATGATTCCAGTACCACTGGTATTTTCATTCCTTGCTTCATTATTAAGAAGGTCCAGTTTGCCTTCTTGTGGACTTGTTAAATATAGTTTGGGCATAGAGCTTGTAAGAATATATTTGTTTCCTAAATATATGGATTTAGTGCATTGTTGAAGATACTGCAGGAGTACAGAAAGATATTTGAAGTATTAGAGTTAGGGCCAGGGATATAGCTCAACAACATAAGCCCCTGCCTGGAGTATTAGAGTTAAGATGCTGTAGTAAAAGAGATGGAATTGAGAGATTAAGCAGTACAGTCAATGGCATTTCTCAAAATTGGAATTATTGTTTTTTTCTGTCAGCAACTGCTGCTTTGGTGAATGTACTAATTAATTGAAGAAAATAGAAGATGTATATGTTTGGAGTGGGGTTGACGAGTTTGATTTAAGAGATTTTAAATTGAGATTCCCTACAGATCTACAATATGTCTCAATAGAGATATAAGAGGTTCAGTGTAGATATTTAAATCTTGAACAAAAGGTCTAAGCTAAAGTGATAAGAACATCAGTAGCACATGTCATGGCTGTGCATCACTAAAATAGTTTAGTATGAATATGAAATGAAAGCACTAGAATCTTGGTGAAATACTGATACTGAAATCATTAGTAGTGAAAATGAATTGTAAAATAATAGGCCAGTAACAAAGGTAGGAAGAAATCTAGTGCCACAGAAATCAAAGAAATTTTACCTGGAAGGATGGTGCCACATAAGGATTGAAAAAAATCAATTTGACTAGACTCTGATGTTGTTAATGAATAGTTTCAATGGGAAGTTGGGGCTGATTATATTAGTTAAGTTCAAAGGACTAATCATTGGGGGGTCAAATAGAGAAAAAAGTGTAAATTTGTTCTTTTTACAGATTTGTGAAGGAGAGAGAAAAACTATACTAGGGCTTGAAATTTTCTTTATTTTGGAGTGGGGAAGACTTTAACATATAGTTAGAACTGTAAGCAGTTTTTCAAAAAAATTTAGGATGGCTAAATTTTATTTTTCTTTAAATGCTATTTTAAACATTAACTGCTTTCAGTTTGTTGTGGAGTTAGTGCAGAGAAAATGGGACTGATATAGGTTCTATTACAGTTGAGTATTTAGGCTCAGCTACCCAGAATATCACTTTAAAATCACCTTCTGTGTTTTGGCCACTGTTTTAATAGGCCCTTTACACATGACTATCACTAATCCTCACCACAAATTAATCTCTAAGGTGAGTATTATGCAGTTTTACATGTAGATTCTTAAGAATTTCCTCCTTAGAATCATTGATTTTAAGGGTTGTGCTTTGCTTTCACCATAGATACATCTGATTCTGAGACTGGTGCTCTTTTCTCCATATCACCTTGTTTTCCTTTCTAACCTGAAGTTTTTCAAATCTTGGCTCCCCATTTCCTTAACTGTCAGCTAGGGGTTAGTCATTTCTGTCACACCTATATCAAAATGTTAAATGAGTTCTATAATGATATTATCAATATTTTATTTGAAAAGAAAAATATATTTGGTTAAATACCAGACAGACCTTATAATTGTGGTCATCTTTAGCACTATCATTTGTCTAAACAGTATTTTACTTTTTAAGGTGGTGGTATCATGGATACAGAAATGTCTGAAGATATAGACCACAACCTAACTCCTACCCTTGACAGCATGTCTTATGGAATGCCGAATCAAACAGGATCTGAAAATTCATTGCTGGATGAAGATGATTATTTTTTGAACTCTGGGGATCTTGCAGGAATTCCTGTCGTTGGTAGTGACAATGAGGATGAACAGGATTTTAGTTCAAAAGAGAATCTTGTTTCTTCAATTCACACTGATGATAGCTTGGAAGTAGAGAGAAGAGTCACACAGCATGAATCAGACAATGAAACTGAAATACAAATTCAAAATAAATTAAAAAAAGACTTTCCTAAACAATTTGATCAGGTTTCTGTCTTTAAATCGATACGGAAAGATTTTAGTCTAGTAAGAGAAAACAGCAAAGAGACATTTTCTGGAAAGGAGAAAAATAGAGACCTAACTTATCATGAACGTGAAAAACGGTTGGATAAACCCCATAAAGATTTGGATTCAAGGTTGAAAAGCAGTTTTTTTGATAAAGCAGGTAATAATTGTTGGAACAGAACCTTAACAGTAACAAAATACTGATAATATAGCTTTTATTACTTTTGATGTTAAGTAAAATATAAACAGTTAAGTTCATTGTAAGTTTGTCATTTTTCTTTTATCCTTGTTCTTTGCAGAGAGAATTTCTCCCAGTAACTTTTGGTAATGGTATAAATGATTGAAAAATAGCTCTAAGCCTCATTTCTCCCTTCCCTGGTTGCAGTATTTTGATGAGGAGGAAAGATACTCGAATCACCTGTTCATTTTCTTTGCTTGAACATTGGAACCTGAAGTTGGATTTAACTTCTTTGTGCTGTAAGCACTAATTCAAACTGCTGTCCCACCAATAAGTCTTAAGTTAGGGAGATTTTAAAAATATATATATTTTATGTTTTGAAGTTTCTTGAGGCTTTTTTTGAGCTTCTTTGTGTCTAGTACATTGTACTTTATAGTACTAATTCCATTCTTGAATCTATCACATATGTTCTTCTGTGTCTTCGGTCTTCTTATTGTTTCATTTGCCTGTATGCCATTTTCTCTTTTTGTTTATATACCAGGGAAAGTACTTCTCTAATAATGCCTAACTCATAACCTCTTCTACTTTGTAGTCATTCTTAACCACTCTAAAATCAAGAATAGTTTCCTTATCTATAATTCCATAGCATTTTGTGTATGCTTCACATTTATAGTACTTGTCACACAGTATTCTAGTGTTGTTTTTGTTGTTGTTTTATCTCCTAGTATGGGAGTTTCTTGAGAACAGATTGTATCTTAATTCATCTTTGTATTCTTGAGGCCTAATCTGGTAGAGTGAAGATTGTAGTCGTTTCATGATATTTTTTTTTTTTTTTTTTTTTTTGACAGATTCTTGCAAAGTAGTCTAACTTGCTGTGTA
>NW_004524706.1:3146885-3158693 GCF_000260255.1 Octodon degus
ACTTGTCACACAGTATTCTAGTGTTGTTTTTGTTGTTGTTTTATCTCCTAGTATGGGAGTTTCTTGAGAACAGATTGTATCTTAATTCATCTTTGCATTTTTGAGGTCCAATCTGGTAGAGTGCAAACCGTAGTTGTTTCATTTTTTTTTTTTTTTTTTTTTTTTTTTGGACAGATTCTTGCAAAGTAGTCTAACTTGCTGTGTAGCCCACACTGGCCTCCAACTTGTGATCCTCCCCTTAGTTTCTTGAGTGCTGGAATTACAGGTGTGCACCACCAGGCCAGGTTCAGATGTTAAATTGACATGAAGGAGAGCAAGTGTACTGTACCAATCCTTACATTTCTTCTGACAGTACTAGGAAATACAGGATAGAAAGGACAAACCAGTATAGTTAAAAAGTGTAACTGTTTGGCGTATACATGCTATACAAGACTATTCAAGGGTGTATGTATATTTTCAGTAATCCTAGAAGGGATATCAGAAGTTAATAAAGTCTTTTGTTCTGAAGAAACGTAGTGTCTAACAGAAGGGACAGATAAATAGACGTGTCAGTGACCAGTTTAATAACATAAGATTTATTTATTATTAAAGACAAAGGTAGAAAAATCTGTCACAAGGCAGTGCAACTTTTTTTCAAACAGGAAACAGTGTGTTTTATGTATCCATAGGGGAAGAGGTAAATTTTAAGTTAGTGAATAAGGGATATTTGTAGAAGAGAGATGAAGTTTGAACTGAGAAGAGTCAAGAAAACTGTATAAACATTAGTATTGAAGAGACTTGGTATAGAAGTAGCAGAAATAAAGGAGAACAAAAATTTTCAGAGGGTAGTGAATAAAGTAACCATTTTATGTTTGAGCAAGCAAAAGATATGAGATTAGACGAAAAGGTAGATGAGGACGATGTACAGAATTTCGAGTGAAACTACTTTCTGGGTGTTTTTTGGGACCCAATTCACTCTAATGAGCATCTGTGTTGGAAAAAGAGGTGATGAACAAATGATAGCTTTCTGGATCACTCTGTAAGATTTGTTATTCATATACATATGTTTGTTTGTTTGTTTTTCTTTCAATAGCTAATCAAGTTGAAGAAACATTACATACCCATTTACCACAAACCCCAGAAACAAACTTTAGGGTAAGTTTTCAGTGTGTATGTAGATTACTGTTACCTGTGGCAAGTGTCAAATTTTCTTTATGTTACTTTTTAAACTCTTTAACTATATATGTTAGGTAGAGCTCTACTTTTTTGGTTTTTTTTAAACATTGCTTTATTTAAGTACGACATTGTTGGAGACATTCCAAACACCCTCAGCTCTTAGGTTCTTTGTATTTGATATGTAGATCCATAGCACATTTACTTTTAGGCGTAGGGACTCTAGTGATTGTCCACAGAGTTCATTGGCAGAGAGCTTTTCTTTGGGTTAAGCCTGAAGAGGAATCATTTTAACATTTGAATACTTATTAATCCTTTATATTGTGTTTTAGGATTCCAGCTACCCATTTGCCAATAAAGAATCCATTGGTTCGGAACTGGGGAATTCCTTTGCATCAAATATTAGAATTAAAGAAGAACCTTTGGATGATGAGTATGACAAAGCAATGGCACCACAGCAGGGACTACTAGACAAAATTAAAGATGAACCTGAAAATGCTCAAGTAAACATTTCACCTTTTTTTTTAAACCTCCCCCTTTTTTGTTCACACATTAAATTATTCATTTCAGAGAGAAAGTACTTAAGTAAAGTTTATTGATAGGGTGAAATGAGACTGTTAAAGGAGGTTGTGGTGATTTGAAGTGTTTTGCAAGGCATTAACAAGAGTTATGAAAGTTTTCCTGAGTAGTTATGAAGGCTTTTAATCATCTCTTTTCTTAATATCATTGTGAGTTTTAATGCATTTTAGTACAAGGATTTGAGATTGATAGTTACAGCCAAAGGATTATAGCCTCAGTTATAACTGAAGGTGTAATGGTGCATTTATAGGATTGTGTTGTGACTCCATATAGAATGACAAGCCCTTTGCAGTTACTGCTAGTGAGTTACAGGTTAAGTGTGGATTTTACATTTTCAGGAGGGGTTACTGGACAGATCATCTTTGGAAGATTTGTTTGAAGAACCAGTTTGTTGGGTTAGTGGGTAAAAGGTAAAGGAGGCTTTGTTGATCATGCATGGCCTCAAATTTTAGATTCTGATTTTTAGTATGGCAAAGGTAGAGCTCTACTATTTCACATTTGCTCTGGAAGTAAAAGTCATAGGGATTCTGTAACTGTGAAGTCGTAGCTAAATTATCCTTATAGATAATCACATTGTAGTGATTAGAGTAGAAGAAAGTTGTATCACATGCTGTAATTATCTTGAAATATGGGAAGACCAGAGGATGACTACACAGCAGCAGTTATTTAAAGACAGTATGTGTTTTGTACATGTGGCATTAACTGAGAGGATGAGAAGCAAAGACAACATGAATGAACAATTTTTCTGAGATTAGTATTTAATCTGAAGAAATTTTACCTTTTCCTATCTTTCTATTATATAATGGGGTTTGAGGACATCATTCATGTTTAAACTTTAATACCAATGACATTTTGTGCCAGATGATTTTTTTTTTTTTTGTTAGAAGGAGTTGCCGTGTGCATTGGTAAAAGTTTAGCAATATTCTTGGCCTCTACCTAGTAGATGCTATTAGCAACAATGTCCCCACTCCAGTTGTAACAGACAGAAGCATCTCTAATATAGCCAAGTGTCTCCTTGAGAAACAAAATCATTTACTATTGAGAACCACTGCTTTAGAATACATAGATGGAAAAGTGGGTGGTTAGAGAAAGTGATTATAGAGGTAGATGATTCATATGACTTAAATTGACACTCACATAAGCAAGAATTATGTAGTACCCAGGAGAAGATCGATATATCAGAGTAGTGATAGTGAAACTGTAGGAATTGGATGGATATGAATATAATTGGATTAAAGAAAAAAAGGATACGTGCATATTTGAGTAGAAGGTGGATTAAAATTTCACATGTTTGTAGAAGCAGATAAATAGGAAATAATATCAGAATTAGAAATAAATGTTATGAAATCCAGGGACAGTTCATGTAGCAGTGTGTGTTTCAGAATACTATAACCATGGTGGTATGCAAGGCAGATCTGAATCTCTTTATTACCCCAATGTGCACATAGGGAATATATAAGAAATTACAATGCTGGCCGGGTACCAAAGGCATCTCTTTCTTTTGAACATTATCCAATGACATTTCATTGAGATGAAAAGTACAAACACGGTAGCAGTAGAGAGTATTGGTTCCAGTGGCTAGAGAATATGAATAGGATAAAATGGATAGAAGTGCCTATATCTTTTGTACTTATTCAAAACTATGAAATGTGTTACAAAATACCAAGTATGAAGTTTTATCATGACTACAGGGGAGAACTTCCCCGGAGACTCAGAGCTGATTGATTGGACATTTGACAACAAAGCAGTAATATGGGTAGGTTTGGGATATAAGATCCAAAAACATTCTTTATGCTGACCCTACCAAAAAGCAGTCCCAGCAGGTGAGTAGGTAAAACTAGGTTTTTCCCTGAGCATTCCTCTGTTGTTAGCCTGACCAATCCTGTAGGACCAAACCTTTGATAATTCTCTTAGAAATCGAGAGTTCATGTTATGAATTATAGGTACTGATCTTTTCCTATTATCTTTCCTTCTCCCAACTCCTTTTACCTTTCTCCTACTTTCTAGTCCTCTTCTATTATGTCTCATCATTATGCTGCTCTTTTGGGTATTTGTCCCCTGTAGTGATTGGAAATCTACACTCCTGGCTTTTTAATGCTGCATATTTCTTTATTAATCTTAATAATTTCCCATGGATCAGAAAAGGAGATTCCAGTGTGTTGTTTTCTTAGTCTCTAAAATAATACTATTAACCTTTCAAAAAAAAAAAATCAAAACTGATAGATTTAAAGTTGTGATGAGCCTTTACTTTTGACCATTAATTACTAGTAATTTTCCTCATGGCTTGGTACATCGTGGTTTTAGCTTCTGACACCTTTTCGAAGCCTTCCTTGGCTTTACTGATACTTTGTAGTTTTACTTTACTCACTTCTTAATTCTCCTTTTTACACAACTCATTTTGGTCTTAGTTTCTTTACTTTCCCATATGAATTCCTAAGATGTTGAAGTGTATGCATACATATTTAACTTGCTCCTGGTTATTTTAGTTATAAACTTCCAGGTTGTCATCATCATTTTTCTTCTGTTACAGGTATAACATCATTTGGTTTTCCAGTTTCATTTCTTCATTCTAGTTCCTTTGCATGTTACTGTAATATTTTCTGTTGTGACTGTATAGTTAGACATTTTTATATATGCTATGTTGTTTCATCCCTACATAAAACAGTGTATGTAAGATGGCTTTAATACAGGATATTTAACTACATTTGTAAATACAGAACTGAATTTCATATAAATTAAGTTAATTACTCAAGGCCATATTGGAAAAAGTAGTCTGGAGTTACACTCAAAGTCTTAGTTAATTTGCAGTGTTCCTGTAAATAAATGTTTAATTTTTAAAAATATTTGAAGGTTTTAAAATAGAAATTTATAGAGGGAGAGACCTCCTTTTTTTCTTTTTCTCTTTTTCTATGTGTTTTGAATTTTTTTTTTTCTCCAAATGCCTTCAGGGCAGGTTGGGCTGGCTTAAGTTGTGGGGATCGAACCACAGCAACCTGAGCCTGACTGCTTTGTTGAAGCAGCCATTTAAAGAACTGAGCAAAGGGGCAGGCTCCCTCTATGTGTTTTGAAAGCTAGACACGAAGTAAATATGTTAAATTCATGATTGTACTTCCTCAAAATAATAGAGCTAACTTATAATCTTTCATTGAAATAGAGACAGGAAAGCAGATTACCCACGTGTCACATTAGTCATTCATGCAAGCTTAGAAAGTAGAATATAAACATGAAAATGTTGGTGTTGTAGCTTAGGCCTGTAAAGTTAATTTGTAACAACCTTGTTCTTTTGTTTCTAAAATACTGGAGATACTGATATGAATCTTCCTTTGTGGTGAATGAAAGAAAAGTGAAAATACTCAAAAAGAGCTTTTTTTTTTTAAAAAGCTTTTATTCCAGTACTTTTAAAAAATTTTTCTCTTCTGAAAGCTTTTGGGTCATCAATCAGATATTTACTTTTCAAAATACATTAATCAGTTATTTGCTAATCATTGATTTGTATCAAATATTTAGAAAATTAGTTGTTTTTGATGGACACACAAATCAGACATGCTGCTTTTGGAGGCTTTACAGGATGTTCAGAATACTTAAGATGCATACTTAGTTTACTATCAGTAATATGTATACTTGTGGCTTTAAAATGTGTCCGAAGTTTGGAATTGTCATCACAGAGAATCAGAGCTGATTAGAGGCCATAAGTTCAGCTAATAAATATTGATTATTTCTGGAATTTCCTGAGATTATTTTTGGTTTTTGCTGGAGAGTTGCTTTGATATACTATAGAATAGTGATGGTGAACCTTTTAGAGGTTTCATTGATTCAAACAGCCTATTGCAGCACACGTGCCCTAGGTTTACCACCACTGCTATGTAACATACGAAGTCAGGATAAGTCAGTATTAGAAAGTTTTAAATACATATATTTTCACTGGCAGCGTATCTACATAGTGTCTTTGTTAGATACCAAAATACATCTCATGTAATTCATTACACATTGTATAGTAGATAATCTTTTGATAATAGAAAAGAGACATTTAAATCAGTAGCAGTTACTAAGTTTCAAAGTAAAATGTTCAAAACCTTTGTTAGTAATTGTTGAAGGAATGTAGATTAATGATGTTAGCATTATTATTGAACTCTTGTTGGATTTTTGGCCTAATAATGTTAAGAAAATTAGAAAAAGTAGTAATGGAAATGGGTAGATAAAGTTACTATCTGGCAATTGCTGGTAGGGATCTTTATTAGAGAACTGACAGAACTCATGAAAGGTTAGTGGGGTACCCAGTTGAATTACAGCTTTATAAGATACAGCAATATTTCTACAAATCACTTCCCAGTGAGTTGCTGTCATAGAAAAGATACTCTATTCCCAGAAATAGCTGAGAAGCACTGTCAGATAAAAGATAATTTGAATAAGGACACTTTTTTAAAATGTAAAAAATATTGTGATGTCATGTATTGCTATATTAAAGTACAGATTTGATGTAATTCTGATGAGAATAATGATGGCTACATTCTAAAGTTTTGAAGAGCAGCAGGAGGGTTGCACACACATATATTGTACATGTATTATGAAAAAACATTTGGAGAGGTTAAACATGGGAAACCCTGTAAAATAGTTAAGCATTTCATTAAGATAGTGTGCTATGGTAAGGCTGATGATACAGGATAGAAAACCGTTAATATAGATATTTTTAAGAAAGCAGGGGTTGGCCCGTTATCATCAGTGGCTGGCCAGATCCATCCTGCTCCATTAAAATTTTTTTGTTTTTCTATTCACTGATTTATTCAATACATTTTAATTAAAAATTACCACATTCATTTATTTACATGTCATCTGTGGTTGCTGTAGCTCTACCAGGATAGTTAAGTATATGTGCTGCTGAAGCGAGCACTTCCAGGACTACCAAGACAGTTAAGTAATTGTGACAGAGACCACATGGCCTGCAAAGTCAAAAATATTTACTATCTGGCCCTTTGCAGATAAAAGTTTGCTGACCCTTGGATTAAACGACTGTATTATAAACAATGAAACCACTTTCTTATAATTTTATTATGGAAGTAAAACTTTGTAACAGATAGAAGAAATCACAAAGGTAAAGATTGTTAGACTTTATAAAAATGGAAACCTAAGTACATAAAAAACTTAACTCGGAATACATATTCAGGAAATGTTGGTAAATGCTACAGAGGGTTGGTACTGTTGTATTATAGTGCACTTGTAATGAACATTAAAAACCACTGCAATTTGAAACAAAGTAGGAAGAGCCTTAGCCTGTTTCTTAAATCACTAGGCTATATTTAAGAACAGTTTTTGTTGGTGATAAGAGGCTATTATTATGTGTTAAAAACCTTAACTGTGTATGTTTTGCTTGGCAATTCCACTTTGAGAATTAAACTATAAATATTCACAAAGATATTTATTATGGCACTACTGATTACACTAAATGTGGGAAAATTTTAAATGGAGCAGCATTGGGTGATAGCTACATAATCTCAGTGCCATGCAAGGCCTTATTAGAGCCTGAGGCAAAAAGGGGAAAAAACGCATACTGATTCCGTCATGAAAGTCTTAATATTTTGTTCACCTTAGATTTATGCATAAATGTTGACTTTTTAAAATATTGCTTAAATATTACTTTCTTGCCTTAGGATTTAGGTGCCTTTAATTTTGTGATTGAAGAAAGTGCACCCACCTCAGTCATATCCCACTAATGTAATGTTTAACAAACACCACCACAAAAGGAGCATGTCTGTGATACCGCAGAATTTTAATGAGGAGTCTTACAGTACTTTGCAAATTTTCTACTATGTTAAACAATATCTATAAAGTTAGAGGTATTTGTCAGTGTTATCACAATGAAACAATGTAATTGTAAAAGCAAACAGCATTGAAAATTCTTAGTACAATTTAGATAAGGGAGCCAGGGATATAGCTCAGTGGCACAGTGTCTGTTTGGCAAGTGCCAAGTCCTGAGTTCAATTCCTGATACCAAAAAAAAAAAAAAAAAGCATCAGTTATGAGACAGTTTATTCATGGTTTAATGTGATTTTGCATGCACCTCAGTATCATTGAGATAATATTTAAAACACAATTTAAAAGATTCTGAGAATTTCAGAATTCTCACACTGCCAAGATTTCAGGGGTTCTTGGACTCCAATCTTAGAAACACTGGTACTTAATCAGGGGAGGTTATCCTGAAGTACTATACAAAAGTTCAAATGATTGAAGAGAACAGAACATCAGTTCATATAAGTAATGTATTATTTAGAATAATTACAACTGTGAAAAGAAAGCCTTTGGATAAAAGAGGGGAAAAGACTGGAAAGAAATATACCAAAAGAATAATAACTGTTCTTTTGGGATGATGGAAATGTTATTAGAATTTTTCCTACTTAAATTTTCAATAGTGATTGTGTATTACTTTTATAATAAACAGTAATTTTATTTCTATAATATTAAAGAAGAATTTTCAAAAATAATTTATAAATATCTGGCAGTGCCACAGGCTAATTAAGTAGCTAATTTTCATTATTTTACTCTCCCAGCATATATAAACATATTAAACCTTTGTTAATTATAGTTTGGTTACTGTTTTCTGTTTTATTTCTTACTGTATTTGCTGACTCTATAGCAGTAGTAAAACATCTTGAATGTCTGAATTTCTTGATGTATTTGTTCTTTTCTCTGTGTATTTACCTACTTATTTTCCATTTTAAAGGAGTATAGTCATGGCCAACAGCAAAAAGCTCAAGAGGGGGAACTGAAAATTAGTGCTGTGTTTTCCGTCAGTGGCAGTCCTCTTGGTAAGAAACAGAGTTGAATAAGTGAATCCTAGCTTATTCTGACCAACATGAATAAGAGGAAGTTTCTGCTTCTATTATAAATTAATAAGCTAGGCTGTACTCGTGGAACATTTAGAATGCCTTAAATTGTATGCTATATAGTTGCTATTAAGTTTTAAAACTAGCTGTAGAAGAAAAAGAATGGATAACTTAAAATGTCTGGTAAAGAGTTAAACATTTTTTCTTTCTTTCTTTCTTTTTTTTTTTTTTTTTTTAAAGCTCCACAGTTGACTACTGGCTTTCAGCCTTCACTGGCATCATCTGGCATGAATAAAATGCTTCCTTCAGTTCCAGCCACAGCTGTTCGAGTTTCCTGTTCTGGTTGTAAAAAAATCCTCCAGAAAGGGCAAACTGCTTATCAGAGGAAAGGGTCTACTCAGCTTTTCTGCTCTACGCTGTGCCTAACTGGATATACAGTTCCACCTGCCCGCCCACCACCTCCTCTCACCAAGAAAACTTGTTCAAGTTGCTCAAAGTACAGCAGAATTCTCAATTACCTTCTTTGTTCTCTTGTCTTTTATCATTGCTTTTAGCCCATGTATTTTTTCTTATGTTTCTGTGTTTTTTAAAACACATTTAGTACCTACATGTTGCTGCTTTTTCAGTCTGTGTGCTAGGAGCTTGACTTTCTTTTAGCTTTAAAAAATATACCATATATATTAAGAATTACTATAAAAATCAACCTTTTCTTGTCAATTGGTATGCTTTATATAAGAAAAAATACCTATCTGGGGCATTGTATTATCGTGGTATTTTATTGTGTAATTGTAGACAATAGACTTAAGTCCAATAGATACATGATGTTTCCTGTTCTGTTACATAATTGGAATTTACTATTTTTATTCTTAACATGTAATGATGACATTTCCTTTACTTACACACACACACACACATATGTAAAATCTCTTGTCAGTATTTCTAATCCACCCTATTAGACCCATTACAACATTTAATAACAAAAAGAGAATATGACTGCACTAAGGTTCTTTGTATTTATTTGAAGAATATTAAGGTAATCTTGATATATTTTGTAAGGTGACTTAGAAACTGTGAATGAATACGTCATACAAAAAAGAATCTTTTTCCACTTCAAAAGATACTGGTTCCTCTCTACTCAGACTATGATTTATTACTTCATGTATCAATAGTCTTTATAGTTTTCCACATGTGCTGCTGTCCTTTCTCTGTCCTGAAATGTAAAAAGACCTCCTACCTTTGCTTTAGCTAACCAAGAGAATTAAATTTGAATGTGGTTAGACATTTTTTCCAGAAGTTAATTAGATACCACATTCTTTGATACAAAGTTTCATTTCTTTGAAAAACCAGAGAAATAAATTTTGGTTATATTTGGGGACTAAAACTTTTTTTTTCATATATACCATAATTCATATATCTAAGTAGAGATTAGACTTCCATTTTCCAGAGTTCTGCTTTCCTTTAACATTACTTCATTATTAAAAATTCTTCAACTTTTTTTTTTAAAGATTATGCAGGGTAAGTATCCTTAATCTGAAAATTAAAATCCAAAGTACTCTGAAATTTGGAACTTTTAGATTACTGATACTACACTCAAAACAACTGATGTCTTTGGAGCAATTCAGGTTTTTAAATTAGGGGTGCTTCACAGAGTCTGTGTAGATATTCCAAAATCTTAAAAACTTAGAAATTTAAGACACTTCTGGTCCCAAGCTTTTCAGAAAAGAAATATACAGCCTGGAACATATTTTGCACAGCTTCAGTGCTATCAAATTTTTATCTCTTGGAGATCTGTGTAATGTACATATATGGCTAAAAGTAATCTGCAGCCATGTGTATGAATTAGAAAGAAGATTAAGAAATGTCATGAAATACGAATTTATCACAAGAAAAAATTTCATACCAATTTTTGGTCAAAAAATGAAAAAAATTTTAAAGTAGTTAAGATTGGTGTTTTTCTGACTTATAAAATTTGAAGCAATCTAATGTTCTACATGGTGACCATAGTTCATATATTGTATTCCAGAAAAATTCTGGGGGTGCTTTTAAAAAGTGTTCTTACCACAAAGATGGTAACTCTTTGGGGTAATACATATATTAATTAGCAAGATATAATCATTCTATCATTTTTATGTACTTTGAAACATCATGTTTTCATGATAGTTTTATCTGCCAACATAAAACACAGAAGTAACCCAAGAAGTTAGAAACTTTGTTCTAGTTCTTTTGTGTCTGCTGCTACGTAGCTAGCCTAGTAAATACTTAAATATTTGTTGAATTAATTATTTAATAACCCTAACTTTTGAAAACCTGTTTGTATTATTTTACAGCTATAGCTGTTTACTTTTAGGGGAAGTTTATTTTTAGTTTTTGGTGCCGAGGACCAAACCCAGGGCTTCCAGCTTGCTAGGCAAGCATTCTACTGCTGAGCCAAATCACTAGTCTCTATAGCTGTTTTCTTTTTAAAAGTTTTTATTTTTATTATTGCAAGTTTGCAATAAGTAATGATTACATTCATCATGTGGAGTTGCTACACATACATAGCTGTATAGTGCCTTTTATGTGTTCTTCCCCCCACCTCATTTTCCTTCCTCTTCCCTCCCCTCCTTCTACATAGTGTTCAGGCAAATTCAACTTAACAAAGTTAGAATTCTTTATGCTGTTTGAGTTACAATGTATAGTTTTAAAAATGAGTGCTTAGTTATATATGGGTCTAATATCTGGAGTCCATTATATTCATTATAAAATTCTACAATGAAGTTGAAAATTTTAATTGTTGCAGCTTTTTTGCTTGTTTTGGTATGAAATAATTTGACATAAGAACTTTTTTCCTCTGCAACTTTATGTAGTTTGTTTGTTTGTTTGTTTGTTTGTTTCTTCTCAGTACTGGGGACTGAACCCAAGGGCTTTGCAATGAGCTACATTTCCAGTTCTTCTGTAAATTTTTAAGTTTTTAAAATTTTGGCACAGACTTGCTAAATTGCCCAGCTGGGGCTCAAACTTGTCCTTCTGACGCAGAGTACTGGGATTGCAAGTGTGTACCACCATGCATGGCTTTACTTAATTTTTATTTCAGGATATTGGCACTTTCTAAAACTTCAGTGACATTTCTCCTTTCATAATATGATATGTCTTTCAAAGATTTATCAAGATATTTTCATATGGGGCTGGAGAGATGGCTCAGTGGTCTAAAGCACCTACTTGGAACAAGCTTAGCAAAGGCATCAGGGACCGCGGTTCGATCCCCCAGCACCACATGCCA
>NW_004524706.1:3158913-3170461 GCF_000260255.1 Octodon degus
ACACACACACACACACACACACACACACACACACACACACACACTTTTTTTCCCTTCCCCAGACAGGGCCTTGAAATGATGTGCAGGTCCAGTCTTGAACTCATGTGTCACCTGAATCACAATCCTTCTTTAGCCTCCTGAGTGCTGGGATTATAGGCTTGTGTCACCACACCCAGTTGGTGCTTTTTATTCTCACACGTATAAGTTATTTTCAGCTAAATTTATCATGTTGTGTTGGCCTGTGATATTTTCCATAGCTTGCCATGACAGGTATTATTTTCTTGCATGTCATCTTTTCTGTATCTTGATCTTAGTAAGGTCCATTGATTCTTGCAGACTGTTTCAGCCAGGCATGATCGTGCATGCCTGTGATTCCAGTACCCTGGGAGGCTGAAGCAAGAGGATTACAAGTTCGTACCCAGCCTCAGTAAGCTGGGAGTGTAGCTCACTGTGAAGACTCTGTGTTCAACCCATTTCTCCTTAATAAAAGCTTGTTTCACCTATCATATTATGTAATGGTTTTATTAATTACCAAAACTTTTCAATTTTTAAATCCTGTTACTGATTTGTAATTCTGCCTCTTCATTCCCTTATTCTTTTATCGTTTCTTCTCACTCTTTTTCCTCCCCCCCCCACCCCGTTCTTTTGGGTACTGCCTTCATTATTTTCTTTCTATCTCATTTCACATTTTATCTTTCTCCTTGCTTTAGTCCTCAAATGCTGATCCTTTTTTTAATGTATATCTTGAACGGCTCTTTCATTTTCTATTTTCACTTTTCCTTCCCTTTCTCCCCCTCCCCTGTTACTTACAGTCTTCATAACAATTTGGTACAGTGTGATTTATGTAATTATGAAATTACTGAATTAGATGCACCTTAAATATAAACTCAAAGAAGCTGAAATGTTCAATTAGTACCATGATTTAATTTTGGCACAGGCATGTTTCCCTACATAGTCTCTGTGGTCAGACAGGTTTAAATTTGTAAGTTGGTCCCAATGAGAAGAATTTTAATTTAATTTGAATATGCCAAAAGTTCATACATATCCCCCCTCCCCAATGCTACTGTTATTTTTATACACCAGTGGAAATGTGGCAACAGCACTTTGGTTAAAATCTCCTTAGCTGTTCTTGAGTACCAAGTTTATTTTTCATTTTTGTTAGCTATATCTCTTAGTCTCTTGAAATTAACCTTTGAGTACTTTGGTTAACCATTTAATTTTTAGATTTATTTCATTTATCCTTTCCTCACCTTTTCTTCCCTATGTTCCTAGGCTTCCCCCGATCCCGAAACTAAGTCTTCCTTAAATTGCCAGGTGTTCCTTTCAATTTGTGATCCTCCTGCCTCAGTCTTATAAAGTACTGAAATAACAGGTGTGCACTATTGCATCTAATTTGGATCTAATAAGGATAACCTAGCCATTTACTTTAAAATAAAAATACTTCAGGGCCAGTGAGATTGCTCAGCAGACTAAGCACCTGCTTTGGTGAGCACAAGGACCAGGGTTTGATCCCTGATCCTGCATTCCATGCCAGCCCCGCCCCTGGAGCACACTGAGCCAGTAAAGGAGTCTGGGCACAGCAGCACAAGCCTGTAATCCCAGCACTGGGGAGGCTGAAAACAAAAAGATCACTATGAGTCCAAGCTGTGTAGTGAGATGCTGTACAAATAAAAGTAAAATATTTCAAATCCTACATAAAAGAGGTAGTTTGGATAATAATTTTATTGTTAGATTCTTCATATAATAAGATTTAGTGTAGCGACTATTTCTGTATTGTGCCATTTCTGAATTTTCACTAGTTATAGAATGAGATTGTTCCTTTATATCCTGTATAACATCTACTTCTATATAATCGTTCATCTACTTAACCTAGAAGACTGCTGCATAGGATCTAACTAAGATGTCACTGACTTTTAGGAAAACTTTCATGTTGTATATAGTCTGATCTGGATTATTTCTTCATTTATATTTCTGTAATACCTTATATTTAGCTCTTTTAGTCATTCTACTATAAATTTAAAGACTATTTCTTTAACAGTATTTTGTAAATTGTCTATTTGTCCCCAAAACTGAGATTTGTAAACATGTGTGAACCATATCTTGAGTGTCTCCATTGTCTGTCTCAGCATAACTTTTCAGTAGCCAGAGGCACACACCTCTCATTCCAGCACTCCAGGAGGCTGAGGCAGGAGGATTGAGAGTTCAAGGCCAGCCTAGACTGCAAAGCATGTTTGAAGCCAACTTGGAGTACAGCAAGAACTTGTTTCAAAAAATAAATGAAAGATAAACTTTTTAGTAAATATTCTACTGAAATACATTAGATCTAACTTTTTAAAATGCCTTAAAGGAAAAAATTTAAAATACAGAAAGTAAAACAGTATACAGGTGGTAAGTATGGGACACAACAAGAAATGGAGTTATATATGAATTAAGTAATAGCATAATATCAGGTATTTCTTACAGTGATTTTTCTTTATCTTTACCATTATCATTTAGTGAAACATAATAGTTTTTAAAAAGTGTTAGTGTGGGGCTGGAGAGATGGCTCAGTAGAATAAGCTCTTGCCTGGCAAGCTCAAGGGCCTGAGTTCAATCCCCAGTTCCGCAAAAAAAAAAAAAAAAAAAAAAGTGTTAGTGTGATCAGTTTAAGGTGCAAGATTCAGTGTGACTGAGTTTTTAAACTATTTTATGGGTGTATTCTTCTGGAAGGAAGAGACTGTTTACTAAATTTTATGTATCTGAAGATTGGATTTTTTTTTTTTAATTTATGGTTTACTCTTACATTATCTGGTAAAATTCTAAAGGAAAACTGATGTCCTGGTGGAATTAGGGTTGATTTATTAAAGAGCTTTGATCCTTAGGATTTTAGTCATCATTGCCTTTGATATTAATGCTTGAAAACAAATCTATAGATGTGGAAATCCTAGATTTTAAAAAGCTATGGTAGAGTATATATTATATAGCTTAAAATGTGTATTTGCTTTGAAAAGACAACAGTGTTTTAAAGAACTTCAAATGTACAACTTTTTAAAGAGTAGTTTGGAAATGTAACTGTAGGCAAGTATTCTTACCATTGAGTAGTACCCCTAAGAAACATAAGACAGTTTTGAAGAAAAAAAATTGAAATCTGTAATCCCATCTGTAGAAATAATAAATGTCAGCCACTCAGTGTAACCATTTTCAATTTTTGAAACATAATGCTCGTTGTCACATTTGTTCTATCAAGTAGATGGTATATTCCACTTTATAGAAAGTGATGTAAGGATTAATACACTTTATAAGCTTTTTCAAGAAAATCCAGGATCTCTAGGGCTCTTTTCCTTCACTATAATTGTCTTTTTTATTTGGGTCATTTAACATACAAAAAGGAAAATCATACATTATATTGTAGCTTATTTTATCTTTGTTATCATTTTTAGGGATATTTTGAATCCAAAGGATGTAATAAGTGCCCAGTTTGAAAATACTACCACCAGTAAAGATTTTTGCAGTCAATCATGTTTGTCAACATACGAACTGAAAAAAAAACCTATTGTTACCATAAATACAAATAGCATTTCAACTAAATGCAGCATGTGTCAGAAGAATGCTGTTGTAAGTTACCTTTTTACTTTACTTTATTGAGGGGAATGAACCCAAGGCTTGTGCTTAAAGAGCAGTTTTTGATAGTCTCTGCTTGTTTAGTATCCTTATTTGTTTTTGGTCTCTTGATTTACTGTATTTTTTAGGGGAAGTTTTTTTATTTTTTGTTTTTGGTGCCAAGGATAGAACCCAGGGCTTCCAGCTTGCTAGGCAGGCATTCTACCCCTAAGCCAAATCCCCACCCCTGATAGTCTCTACTTGTTGATTTTGTACTGTTTTCTCATTCCTAGATTCGACATGAAGTTAATTACCAGAATGTGGTACATAAACTTTGTAGTGATGCCTGCTTCTCCAAGTTTCGTTCTGCTAACAACCTCACTATGAACTGTTGTGAGAACTGTGGGGGTTACTGTTACAGTGGCTCTGGACAATGCCACATGCTTCAGATAGAGGGACAGTCTAAAAAGTTTTGTAGTTCAACATGTATTACAGCATACAAACAGGTATTTCCCTATATTTAATCTTGATGTCTTTGTGCTTTTCACCACAGATTTTTTTTCCCCAATGCTAGGGAATAAAACCAGGGCTTCACACATGCGAGGCAAGTGCTGTACCACTGAACTATATCATCAGCCCTTTTTAATTTTATTTTGCGACAGTATCTAGCTAAGATGCCCAGCCTGGGCTCAGACTTGGATCCTGCTTCAGCCTCCTGAGTTGCTGGGTTAATAGATCTGTACTCCCTTGTCTTCTAGAGACACAAACTTTTAATGGAAATTATGAAAATGTTAAAAATGGTACCTTTGTTATTTTTGTCTTATTTTTGCTCTCATAAGGGGAAAAAATCCAAGTATCTTCATAATATGTTACCTTTCTTTAAGACTATTCTGGGAATGGGATGATAGACCATTTGTCTAGCCTGCAAGAGTTCTGGATTCAGTGCCCAGTAGGGTGAGAGTGGAACTTTTTTTTCCCTTATACTGTGTCAGTACTAAAAGTTTCCTAGACTCATTCATTGTCTTGGAATATCATTCACCTTCCACCAAAGAAAGAAATAGGATGAAATATTGTAATTATAAGCTCATGCATTGCTCTAGCCAGTGTCTGTTGAGCTCATGTATTATTAGTATCTACTGTGGTAGCAGAAGAATTGGGGTGATTTGTTTGTTTTTTTGAGACAGTGTCTCACTATGCAGTTTAGGCTAGCCTTCAGCTTACTTTGTGTAGCCCATGCTGATCTTGAACTCTCAATAATCCTTCTACCCCAGCCTCCTGAGTGCTGGGATTACAGTTGTGTACCACCATGCCTGGCAGACTTGAATTTTTGTAGCAGTTACAAATTTAATTCACATAGTTTGGGTTCACAGTTTTACCTTGGGGAAAATAATGTAACTCCTTCAGTCCCAGTATTTCAGTTTTTTAACCTCTTTACCTCTACTTGTGGAGCTAGAGATTGAACCGAGGGTCTCAGGAGTTCTAACCAAGTGCTTCATCACTGAACTACATATTCCAAACCCCAATTTTCTTATCTCTCAGTGACTATAGTACTACCTATGTCACTAAGACTTTTTGGTCTCACTATGTAGATTGGATTTGTAGTGATCCTCCTGGTTTCAGCCTCCCAAGTGCTGGGATCATAGGGGTGCGCCACCATCCCCAGTCTCAGTCCCAGTCTCAGTGTGCCCCAGGGGCAGGGCCGGCAAGGCACGCCAGGGATCAGACCCTGGCCACTGCACTCTGCCTAAGCAGGTGCTTTATTAAGATATTTTTAGGATTATATAAAATAAGAATGAGAGCACTGAATATTGAGCCTGGCATATTAATGGTGATTTCTTTCTTTTATATAATTCATGCAATTAGTGTTGGATACAATTCCTATTCTGAGAACCTGTGTGTCTCCTGTTATATAAATGAGTAAATAAGAGATGATATCATGGAAATGTGGTATACTGCAGTGAGCCACAGAAAAATCATACTCATCAAAACTTGATAGATTTGTCAATAAATTTTTCAGAGAAGTTAACTCTTCACCTTATTTTTTGTTTTGTTTTGTTTTTCCATTTGGCTTTTTGAGATATGGTTTCACTATATAATTCATACTAACTTTGAACTCATGTAGTTCAGGCTGGCCTTGTACTTGTCAGGATCCTCGTGCCTTAGCCTTGTGAGTGCTCAGATTAGAGAAGTGCACTTCCATGCTTGTCTTTCAGTAAATAAAGTTTGTGATGATAGTCCTGATTGAGAGAAAAGGGAAATGAGGTAGGAGGATCACCAGGAGTTCAAGGCCAGCCTGCATTACACAGTGAGAACAGGGCAGCCTGAACTACATAGTGAAACCATATCTCAAAAAAAAAGCAAGGGGGGTGGGTCTGGCCGGATAGCTCAGTGGACTAAAGTGCTTGCTTGGTCAGAGCACAGTAGCCAGGGTTCGCTCCCTGGTGTGCAGCGCCAGCGCTCTCTTTAGGCGCACTGAGAGGGCGAATGAGACTGGGTGTGGTGGTGTGCACCTGTAATCCCAGTTCTTCGGAGGCTGAAAGCGGGAGGATCACTACTAGTCCAATCTGTGTGGTAAGACCTTGTAGACCCTGTACTAAATACATAAAAAAGTTTTATAATATACACCAGTACAAATATACTAAGTTTTTGCATTTGTGCATTATGTATATGTTTATAAAACTGAAAAATTTTGTACAGTAATATATATATATATCATAATATGTGAAGGATTATTGGGGAACTCATGTATCTTTCAGTAATTCTTCTTGTTTATGAATAATTCTGCTTATTTCTATATAGAAGTCCTCAAACAGCCATTATCTTTCTGATTATTAGTGGTCTGACTATGCCAATCAATCTTTTTCATTGTATTATACTTCATTAGAAAATAATGGTTATAACCTAACAATTTCAGTATCTTGTAATTGGTAGTAACCACCATTTTTGTAAAGAGTACTTTACCATTAACATAATGTGTTCATAGTCTTAGGCTAAGCTATCCTAATGTGAAAAAATTCCCCCCAAAAGTGCTGCACATAGCAATAGAGTATACATTTAAGGAAATTATTGTAAATTTATTTCCAAATAGTCTACCACTTATAACAAAATATATTGTGAGCAATAAAATGGAAGCAGATATCATACATACGAAGTGTTCAAATATAAACAACCAGGCCTGCCATCTTAAGCACTCAATCTGGGATTTGACATTAAATAATATTAAATAGTATTTGCATGTATTTAGCATAACATATATATTGAGCAACCATTGATTCTAAAGTATCTTTTCTCAGAACAAATCTGTGACATTTGATAATAAAATACATGCATAGTAAAATGAGCCTATGTCTGAATTTCGGAATATTTTATAAATCCAATACATTGTAGCACATGCCTATAATCCCAGCACTCAGGAGGCTGAGGCAGGAAGATCCCTGTGAATTCAAGGTCAGCCTGGGCTACATAGTGAGTTCCAGGCCAGCCTAGAACACATAGCAAAACTGTTTCTCAAAAACAAAAATAAAACAAAATGTTTTGTTTTGTTAGGTGTGGTTTTTTGTTTTTTTTTTTCTTCCGGTACCTGGGATCAAACTCAGGACCTTGCGCTTGCAAGGCAGGTGCTTGTGCCACTGAGCTATCTCCCCAGCCAGATGTAAAATATTTTAATAGTGTTACATACAAACATTTCAGAGAAGTATGGTTTTGTTAAGAATCTGGTTAAAATAATGTTGTTTTATTCTCTTAATAGAAATCAGCCAAGATTACACCATGTGCACTTTGTAAATCATTGAGATCCTCAGCAGAAATGATTGAAAATAACAGTAGCTTGGGGAAGACAGAACTTTTTTGTTCTGTTAATTGCTTATCTGCTTACCGAGTTAAAATGGTTACTTCTGCAGGTAAAACTTATTTCATAAAGTATAAAATGTAATGGTTTAAAAAAATTTACTTTTGTTTTTTATACAGATTTTTGTGTAAATTTAGTTGATTTTTAAGGCAAATTTGAGATGATTATTATTATTTTTGGTACCATGTGACCCATCTTTATTTATTTGCTTGCCTATTTATATATTCCCCTCTTACCACAAGATTTTTTTTTTTTAATTTTAGGGAAGGTTCTACAGGGTGTTCAGGGTCTCACTACTAGATGGACTCATAGTGATCTGCCTGTTTACAGCCTCCCAAGAGCTGGAATTACTGGACGTGCGCCACCACTCCCAGTCTCAGCGTGCCCCTAGGGTGGGGCTGGCATAACAGGCCCGGGGATCAAACCCCCAACCCCTGTGCCTGCTTGCAGGCACTGTAATTCACTGAGCTATTTACCAAAAGAATCTCATGTAGCTTCTTTTAATATATTTGCTTTATCCATACTTGATTTAAGTTTTTTGTTTGTTTTTAGTTTTAGGGTAGATGTTAAAAAGAAAAGTTTTAAATGTTAATTTTGTCTTATAAAACATGATTGACTTTAATTCCAGTTCCTGCAATTTAACTTGGCCCTTTAGTTTTTTGTGTATTCTGTATCACTTATTTAATTTCTCATAGATGTGTATAAATTACTCATTAGTTTTTATTTTGATTTGCTAAGGTGTACAAGTTCAGTGTAACAGTTGTAAAACCTCAGCAATCCCTCAGTATCACCTAGCCATGTCAGATGGAAGTATACGCAACTTCTGCAGCTACAGTTGTGTGGTAGCTTTCCAGGTATGGCTTCAGGAATCTTCCTCTTCTTCAGTCAGTGAGTCACTTACTGTAGTTATATAAACTTACTAAGTGTTTGGTAGTGTCTGGATTGCTAAATTTCTGTCCCAGTCCTGTAAACTTAGATTCTTAGTTCATGTTAAATTTGGTGACAAACTATTTTAACTGCTTTCTATAAAAACTAAATTAAACTGTTACCACCCAAATTATCTTTTTTTTTTTTTTTTTTTGTATTTAGTGCGGGGTCTCACTACACAATCAGACTCATAGTGATACTTCTGTTTTGAGCCTTCTGAATGCTGGGATTACAGGTGCATGTGCCACCATTCGAGTCTCAGTGCGCCCTGGGGGCAGGGCTGGCACCACATTCTGGGGATTGAACCCCGGTTCCTGCGTCTGCATAAGCAGACGCTTTAATCCGCTAAGCTATCTGGCTGGCCCCCAATTATCTTTGGATGATTGCTTGTTAAACCTTTTTTTCTCTCTCTCTTTCTCTCTCTGATATAAATGAAATCCCTTCATTCAGTTATTATAAGCTGCTCAAAGATAGGGGATGTTTTAACCTGTTCACCACTGTCTTACATATCTAGAATTATGTATGCACATAAATCTCATTTGTTTGAATAGACCCTTACATTGATCTTTGTTGTTTCTTTCAGAACTTGTTCAACAAACCAACTGGAATGAATTCTTCAGTAGTGCCCTTATCTCAAGGCCAAGTAATTGTCAGCATCCCCACAGGTTCAGCAGTGTCAGCAGGAGGAGGTAGCGCCTCTGCCGTTTCTCCCACTTCCATCAGTAGTTCTGCTGCTGCAGGTCTTCAGCGGCTTGCTGCCCAATCTCAGCATATTGGGTTTACACGAAATGTTGTGAAACTCAGGTGTCAACACTGTAACCGTCTTTTTGCCACAAAACCAGAACTTCTTGACTATAAGGTAAAGTTTAGGTTCATGATAAGTGTGTATGAGTAAGCCTATCTGTAAAATTATATTTTGCTTTCATTTTCAAAACTATACTGCTCGTTTTGAAATTGACACAAGTATTTTTATAAGGTAAACTGTGTCCAAGTAGTACTTAATGATTATTTCTTTGCAGGGTAAAATGTTTCAGTTCTGTGGCAAGAATTGTTCTGATGAATATAAGAAAATAAATAATGTAATGGCAATGTGTGAATATTGTAAAATTGAGAAAATTGTAAAGGAGACTGTGCGATTCTCAGGTGCTGACAAGTCATTCTGTAGTGAAGGTAAAGATACATGAAAATCTTACCCACAAAACATGTTGGTTCACAAAGTACAGTGGTTGATGAGCTAAGCTATTGTTGTGTAAATTTATTTGAGCCTTTTTATACATTTTGAAAGCCTTTTTGATTTGTTGACACTTTATTCTTAACTAGTCTTTTATAGTATATAAATATTAAAATGAAGTTAAAGATCCTGAAAATGTAACATAGAAGTTGGCAATATAAAAAAACCCTTCCGGCTTGGGAGATAGCTCAGCAGTCTAAGCACCTGTCTGGCAAGCCCAAGGACTAGAGTTCGATTCTGGGTTCTACATAGCATGCCAGCCCCAGAACCTAGGGTGCGCTGTGCTGGCCCCAAAACTGAGTGTGGTGGCACATGCCCGTACTCCCAGCACTGGGGAGGCTGAGACAGAAGGATCACCATGAGTCTGAACTGCATACGTAGACCCTGTATCAAATAAATAGATAAATATTTTAAAAGAAAAACCTTTGAAATTGTTGAGTGGGAACTTTAAAGATCTTTTAGTTGTTGAACTTATTTCCGTATTGAAGTAATTAAGTTCTAATAGCATCCTAAGTTTATAGGTTTATTATTTTCAATGTCATTGGGTCTCACTACACAGATTGGACTCATGGCGATTCTCCTGTTTTTAGTCTCCCAAGTGCTGGTGTTGTAGAGGTATGCCACCATGCCTAGTCTCAATCTGTCCCAGCTCACCCCAGGGCCAGGGCCAGCACAGTACACTGGGGATGGAACTCTGGCCCCTGTGTCTGCCCAATCAGGTGCTATAATCTGCTGCCAGCCCTTGTATTTTTTATTTAGATAGCTACATGTAGAATATTTTGTTTGACGTTTTTTTTGGGGGGGGGCAGAACTGGGGATTGAACTCCGACCCTTGTGCTTGCCAGGGAAGCGCTTATTCCACTGAGCCATCTCCCTGGCCTATTTTGTTTGACTTTAAAGCTACATAGGATTATTAAAACTGCACAGGTCTATCCTTCTAGACCAGTTACCTTAAAACTTTCTAACTGCAATACAAAAGAAGAATTTAATTTTACATTGTGATTTGATGTATACTCCCATACCAACAAAAGATGGAAGTTTCATGAAGCAAAATTTATGTGCTACATTGTAATATTTTCCAACCTGTCTGTTTAAAACTAATATTTTTTATGCTATACATATTTTTTAATACTACTAATTTTAATCCTCTGGATTGATTTCTTCATGTGTTAATTGGTCAGGACCTAAGAAAACTTTGTTCTGTTGGCATTAAAAATGCAGATAATTTTTCTCACAAGTATTTATCTTTCCTTGTTTTTAGGTTGCAAATTGCTTTATAAACACGATTTGGGGAAACGCTGGGGAACTCATTGTAAGATGTGCACCTATTGTTTACAAACATCTCCCAAACTGATACAGAATAATTTGGGAGGAAAGTTGGAAGACTTCTGTTGTGAAGAATGTATGTCAAAATATACTGTGTTGTTCTATCAGGTAAAATTTAATTCACATTACTAGGTTTTTGGAGTTATGGCATACATTGTTCTTTTTTTGCCAGGCATGCTGGCACACTCCTATAATCCCAGCACTCAGGAAGCTGAGGCAGGAGGATTACTGAAATTTGGAGGCCAGTCTGGGCTACATAAAAATACAAATATATCTATATATCTATATAATTTTAAAAATTGTTCTCTTTCTGAGTTTCATGTAGAATGAAGGACAATTTAATGATTTAAAACTGTAAAATATTAAATATTCTTTAGCAACATAAGATTTGGGAAGACTTTAACATTGTTGAAGTCTTACTCGTCGTTCTTAATTTCCTGGGGAAGACACATCAATTTTAACATGTTGAATATTTAAAATTATAATTTTATTCATTTGTTAGCCAAATAAATGAATTTGTCTTCTGACATTTTAGGAAAATATGCTGTGTTTAAAATTGAACTTTGGGGGGCTGGTGAGATGGCTCAGTGGTCTAAAGCACCTACTTAGAACAAGCTCAGCAAAGCACAAGGACCGCG
>NW_004524706.1:3170656-3181485 GCF_000260255.1 Octodon degus
GTTCTGCCAAAAATAAATAAATAAAAATAAAATTGAACTTTGTTTTTCAATTGCTATTTATTTGATTCTCTGTAATATGATTTAGTTCATCAAATAATTGTTTAGTATACAATTATTGATAGATTTGGTACCATTTTAGGGCCATCCACCTACAATTTTATGACTGAGAGTCTAAGTTAATTTTCTCATTAGGTGTAATCTGTGTGGATTGGTGGGAGCAGACCACAGATATATTTGTTTTCTTTACTATCTTCTATTTCTGTGTCTGTTTCTATTTCAGATGGCCAAATGTGATGGCTGCAAACGACAGGGTAAACTTAGTGAGTCCTTGAAATGGCGAGGGGAAGTAAAACATTTTTGTAACCTGCTTTGTATCTTAATGTTCTGTCATCAGCAAAGTGTATGTGACCCACCTTCACAAAACAGTTCAGGTAAAGTTAGACTTCAATAAATGCCCAGAGCAAACTTCTTTTCCTCTATACATTAGGAAATTCAAAGAATTGTAAATTTATGAAATGTAAATTTCATTTTTGTTTAAGTAGCATTGATATTTAGGTCTTTTTTTAGTTGAACACCTTAAGGGCAGGCAAATAGTTAAAAAAAAAAACAAACAAAACACTTTTTCAGAATCAACCAACTCTCTGAATTCTTGAATTTTGGGGAAAGAAAGAAAGTTAATGTTTTATAATTGTGTATAGATATATCTTGGCTTCCTTAAATAAGGAAGCACTGTGGGAGTCTCAGGCATGAGGATCATCAGTTTGAGTCCAGCATGTGTGGCCTGGTGACTTAATGAAACCTCATTTCAAAACAAAATAAAAAGGTGCTGGAAATGTTGGCTCACTGTAAAGCCCTTGGGTTCAATCCTCAGTACATAAACAAACAGAAAAGAAACAGGTATGGTGGCTCATGCCTGTAATCCTAGCACTGGAGAACCTGAGGCAGGAGGATTGACATGAGCTTGAGGCCAGTCTGAACTACATAGTGAGACCCTGTCTCAAAAAAAAAAAAAGATTTGAAAAGTTGAAGTTGTAACTCAGTGGCGCAACACTTGCCTCGCATGTAAGGAGGTCCTAGCTTCAGTCCTGACCATTGCATTGTAAACCACTTACAACAGAAAAATGAAGACTGAATCATAAGTACCACATAAATATTTAGGCAGTTTAATCTTTGAGATTTTATAGCTTAAAAGCATAAAACTTGTACTGTTCCAAAACCTCAAATAGTTCAAGTATAGTGTCTTTATAAAATAGAAATAAGAATTATAAGTGCTTACTCCAGAGACTTAAAAAGTTTTTTAAATGTGAAGGTAAGATTTAAGAAACATTTTTATACTTAAATGTCTGTTAAATCTACCCTCTGATCTTCATTGGTATTGTATTGTTGAAGATTTTTGTTGTTGTTGTTTTTTTTGTTTTGTTTTGTTTTTGGTACTGCGGATTGAACTCAGGACCTTGCCCTTGCCAGACAGGCACTTATGCCACTGAGCTATCTCCTCGGCTCCTGTTGTTTTTAAGTAACACTATCAATTCCATTTTTATACAGAGTTTAAGAACTTTCAAGCTTCACTAATTAAAAATGATGAAACTAAAAATCCCAGTTAATCTTGAAGTGACCTTTCATTTTAACAGGTTACTTAAATTTCAGAGCATTGCTTAATCTCCTTTAGAGGTTGCTTTTTATATAAGAACTTAAAAATCATATGAGATTTCTATTTTAATCAGTAAGTATTTTTATGGTTTAAGCTGCTTCCACAGGGCCCCCTTCTCTCAGAAAAGATTCAACTCCAGTTATAGCTAATGTTGTATCATTGGCAAATGCTCCTGCTGCACAGCCCACAGTGAATTCTAACAGTGTCTTACAAGGTATGGCTCGATTTTGAAATTGCTTATCTAGGCATTTTTAATTAAATATAGTTACCTTCCTTTATTTCATCAGCCATTATTTTATATATTGGACACATTCAGATTAGGAGTGGCAGCTCCTTATGGGCTACTAGGATGTTGAATAATGTTTATGTAAGTTTCATATCATCATTTTCTCATCTTATACTTTAGAACTACTAGTTCTTTCCATGGAATTAAATGATGATAAACATGTCCTTAGTATGAGACTTTGTTTATGGGCCAATAATTAGCTTTTATTGGTAACATTTAAGAAAGTACAAAAGATCCTAAATTTTTGTTTTAATTTCTGTCAAGGTGCAGTTCCAACGGTAACCGCGAAAATCATTGGGGATGTAAGTTTTTATTATTAGTGATATTGTGACTGTATTATGTTTTCCATTGTTATAGTGTACAAATATGTAACTTGCCTTCCTTCATTGATTATATAAAGTAAATTTCATGAGACCATTTAATTTTTGTTCAGCGAGCTGGGGAGTTAGCTCAGTAAGGGCCTGAGTTCAATCCCCGGTTCCACCAAAAATAAATAAATGAATAAAAATAAAAAATAATTTTTGTTCAGGAATAGGACTTCCTGGTTATTTAATTAGGTTTTCAGTGTACCTCAATTTCTTTGACTGATTGCAACCATTATGTTGTTAATGAATGGTTTAAAAAAATTATGCAGAATTAAAAGAAATTGGAGAATTTAGAAAATTTTTGAAACTTCTTGAATGATTTGTAATATACATAGGTTTTGAATAAAATATTCTAAAACATCACTTGTCATCCAGGAGTGGTAGTGCAGGCATGTAATCCCAGCACTCTTTGGAGATCTGGGCAGGAGAATTGCAAATTGAAGACTGGCCAGGGCAATTTATCAACTTTGCAAGATACATCTTCAAAATAAAAAAGAGTTGGTGATATATATAGCTCTGTGCAAAGTCTCTGGGTTCAATTTCTACTGTGAATGTGTGAATAAAGCTAGTATATTTTCTTCTTGTCCCATGAAGATGATATTAACCATTCCTTTTTATTCTATTCATTGATAGTTTGACTCTTAAAAGTAACCAAAAAAATAAGTAATGAGTAAAACTCATGAGTGGAACAGTGGCATTTCTTTTTTTCTTTTTTTAACAGTGGCATTTCTACATCGTATCTTTTTTTTTTTTTTTTTTTTTGCAGTACAAGGGGTCAAACCAAGATCCTTGTACTTGCCAGGCAGGCGTTTAAGCCACTGAGCTATCTTCCTAGCACCCAGCAGTGGCATTTTTAAAGTAGTTCCTGGCCTGTGGGATAACCTTTATGTCATCATCTTTATTTGTTATTGAAATGTTTATATGTAACTCTCTTGTTCCTATTTAAATCCTCTAAGACTGACTGTATTATTCCTCTAACTCAGTCAAGAAGTAACAGATTTCATTTTAAATCCTGCCAGCATTGTAACTCTTCAACAACATGTTAAGACAGTTTTAGAGTTTTTCTTGGTAAATGAAAATGATAACTACATACTTTGAGTTAACATTTGTTCATTGAAATACTGCTTGATTACTATTAACATTTTATGAATATTTTATGTCTTACATTTAGTTGAATTTATATAGTTTGTTCTGTGTAATTCCAATATTGTACTACTTTTAAAATTATAATATTTCTTGAAATTGATGATTAGATTTGTTAAGAACTTTTCTTTTTTGAGTCATGGTCTCACTGTGTAGCCCAAGCTGGCCTTGAACTCATAGCTATAATCCTGCCTCAGCCTCCTGAGTGCTGGTATTACTGGTGTTGCATCACCATGCCCAGTTAATGATTAGTTTTAAAACTTCTTTGGTTTCTGATTTACTTTTTTTCCTAGGCAAGTACACAAACAGATGCTCTGAAACTGCCACCTTCGCAACCTCCAAGGCTTTTGAAGAACAAAGCATTGTTGTGTAAACCGATTACACAGACTAAAGCTACTTCCTGCAAACCACATACCCAGAACAAAGAATGCCAGACAGGTATATTCCTTGGACTTTATTTTCTTTAGGGAAAAAGAATGTAGAATCTGCTTACCTATAGTTTAGAAGCTTTTAGGTAGTGATTGTTCATATACATTGATAAGGCTGAGGATATAGCTCAGTGGTACAGTACCTGCTTGGCAAGTGCAAAGTCCTGAGTTTGATTCCCAGTCCCTGACACCCCCCCCCAAAAAAAAATTGATAATTTATTTCTCACAACATTTCTGTGAGTAGGGTACTTTTCCCTGAGGTGAAAGAAGTTAGAACCTTAATAACAAGGCTTGTCTAACCTGTTGACATGCCTGATGTACATAGAAAACACATCATTTAAGTATTTAAGTATCTAAGTATCTGAGTAAGCAAATAACCTTTTGAAAATACTTGATCACAACATTTTTTTTAAAAAGAGAGCATGGGAAAAAAAAAAAAAGAGAGCATGGGGCATGTGGGCCACAGACTGGATACACTTGATTGGTCAAAAAGAATGAAGTCAATTGGTAATGCCATCTTATGACACTTTAATTCCTTTATTAAATAACAGTAACATTATGTAATAAATGTAGCTTTACAGTATTGCAGACAAGCTCTTAGGAGGTGCTATTGTTTAACCAAGTGTCATTGAATTTGAACTACTACGTACATTCTTTAAAAATGTATCTTTCTAATTATTTTATATTGTACTTAGTGTACTCTGCATGCAACTCAGACCTTGAAGATGCTGCACTCTCTTCCCCTTCCCATATTTTAAATAAAGTTGTTTGCCTTGGGAGGACTTCAGAACTTTCTTATGAACTACTACTTATCCTGCCAAAATCTTTGTGCCTTTTCTGAATCCTGGGCAGTATGATAGCATCTGTTCTACAAAGGAGCTGGGGTGAGGGGGGGACTAGGACCCCTCTATTCTTGGCCTGCCATCCTTGGGGTAGATCTCCCCCTGTGCTTAGCAGCTCATTGCAGAGGGACCTTCCAGTCTCTTAGCCACACTAAACAGAAATTTAGCCTCTTCTTCTGTTGAATTGGAGGGAATGTAAAATGCTGGTGTCCTGTCCCTCCTTTTAAGTTTGATAATCTTTGAATGGAATCTGAGGGAAGTGAAGTTCATTCTTCCTTGCCACAGGCCCTACTAACATAGCATTCATGGAATGTCACACACTGTTACTATTCTTCATAAGTTTTAATAGATTTTATTAAAGAAATGTTTCATTTACTGTATGCCCTTAGGATAATATCTCAAGTTGTATTTTAGTAGTTTTCATCCTTTTTTACTGTTTTACTAAGGAATTGGCTATGTGTAACTTCTCATGCCCCACAAGCCCCAGAAATTTAAAATAGAAATCCTGGATTTCTATATCTTCAAGATTAGCCTAGGGCTGGAGAGATGGCTCAGTGGTCTAAAGCACCTACTTGGAACAAGCTCGGCAAAGCACAGGGACCGCGGTTCGATCCTGCAGCACCACATGCCAGCCAGCCCCGCCCCCTGGTGGGCTGAGCTGGCCACACACACACAATAAATAAATGTTAAAAAAAAAAAAAAAAAAAAGATTAGCCTATAGTCCAATGCTTTTCAAACATTATGTACATGCATTACCTGAGAATTTTACTCAGAGTATTCTTATTTAATGGGGCTCAAAACTTTATATTTCTTCTAAGTTTCCAGGTAATGTCATTATTGCTGGCCTGGACCACACCAAATAGACAAGTGGTAGATGATGTAGCTATATCTTTTTATTGTGATGTAATGAATTCTGATAGTAGTGATTTATTTACTATTGTATAACTTGGCTGTTAAACACCCCTCATCAAATGACATTTTTTATGTTCTGTGCACTGTGATAATTTTGATTCTTTTTTATTTTCCACTTCTAGCTTTAGTCAAATTGTTGGCTTTGCTTGTCACTTGTACTCCTATATTAATGATTTTGTAGTTATTTAACGTACTTTCTGGCCCATAGAAAGTCCTTTATACATACTTGTTAGGTAAAAAGAATGAATCTGTCATCTTACTAATTTTTTCCTGAGTTCTGTGTCATCTTTTCAATACTTTGAATATCTGTTGTGTTTATTTTTTTTTAGATATGTATCATAGATTAGACTTTCACCATCTTAGCTGTTCATAATTGTCTCCTTTAAGCAGCTTATGTGTTGTTTATTCAGTGGTAAAATGGTTACCAATTTCATTCTTCATTTAACCTTTTTTTTTGAGACAGGGTCTCACTATGTAGTTCAGGCTGGCCTTGAACTTTCAGTGCTCCTACCTCGGGATCCTGAGTGGTGGAATTACAGGCATGCACTACCACTCCCAGCTGTTTTTTGTATTCTTAATTATAGCCATTCCATCTGGGGTGAGATGAAATAGTTTTGATTTGCATTTCCCCAAATTCATGGTTGTTTTTTACTATAGGGAATATTTTAATTTTTAAAAACTTAGTATAGTAAAAAACATGTTGCTGTTAATCCACCCTAGAATACTTCCTCTTACTATGAACACATTTATCATCAAATTCATGTTTTTTTATGATACTTTTTTTTTTTTGAGACAGGGTCTCATGTAGTTTGGGCTGACCTTGGGCTTACTTTTGTAGCCCCAGGCTGTCTCAATCTTCTCAGCAGTCCTCCTGTCTCAGCCTCCCAAGTGATGGGATTATAGGTGTGTTGCCACACGCCCGGTTCTGGGACCAGGTTGGCGTGCCTGGGTTTTCTGGGGCTGGGTTGGGGCACCTAGAGTTCTGGGGCTGGCACTGCATGTGGTGCAGGGGATCAAACTTGGGACCTTGCACTTGCCAGGTAGGTACTTATGTCTCTCAGTTATCTCCCCAACCCAAATTCATGGTTTTTTTGTTTTAATTTTATGTACCTAGTACAGGGTCTACAGGATCTCACTACATAGATCAGACTTGTAGTGATCCTCGTGTTTTCAGCCTCCCAAGCACTGGGATTACAGGGTTGCGTGCCACCATGCCCAGTCTCAATCGCCATCCCAGTGCACCCCAGGGGCAGGGCCAGCATGACTTGTGGTACCGGGGATCAAACCCTGAATTCATGTTTTTTGGGGTTTTTTTTGCGGTACCAGGGGTTGAACTCAGGACCCGGCACATGACAGGCAAGCACTTATTCTACTGACCTGTCTCCCCAGCCCAAATTCATATTTTTTAAATGTCATTTTCATCGTTTAATTTAGCTGTCCATAATCTACTATAGGTGATTTAAAAATGCTTATTATAGCCTGTCAAAAATTCTCCCTATTCATTGTCCCTGGCCTATTGTTTATGATTTCCCTCGCAGTTTTCCATACTTAGGTTCTAGGACCACTTTTCCAATACTTGCATGCATTTTATACTCAGATCGTTGCTATTTATTATGTTACCTACTTTTTGTTAGTACTCTACACAAGCTGTTTTATGCTACTTTACCTTTTGTGAGAATTCTCACTGTCACTGATTACACTTTATTTTTTAAAATAGACTTTAAAAGTTTTTTAATTTATCTGCAAGAGTATTTTAAGAAGTACAGATTGGGAAATTTCAGTGCATGTGCATAGTGTGTTATGATCAGATCAGAATAATTGTATATGCGTATCTGTAGCATCCTTTTTTAAATGCTAGAAACCTTCAAAATTCTCTGCTCTTTTAAAATATGCAATTTGTTATTTTTCAGTCATCCTTACCCTGCTCTACTATAAAACATTCGAAGCTCTTTGTAGAGGAATCCCTGTACCCACTCATTACTCTCTATACTTCCCAGCTTTTGATAACTACACTTCTACAAACTGATTTTATAAGATGAACTTTTTAGCTTGCACAAATAAATAACGTTCAGTAATTGTGTCCAGTTTATTTAGCAGAGTATTCTTTAGAGACATCTATGTTGCCATAAATGATAGGATTTCATTATTTCCAGCTAAATAATTATCCATTTATATGTACTATTGTGTGTATTTTGTCACATTTTCTTTATTCATTTGTCAGGGTCACTTAAGTTCACTCTATAGCTTGACTAAGGTGAACAGTGTTGGTAGAACATAGAAGTGCTATTACCTCTTCAATGTACTGATTACCTTTCCTTTGGACACATACCTTGTAATGAAATTGCTGGGTCTCATGAGTTCTGTTTTTGCTTTGTTGTTGTTAAAAGATATTGTCTCGCTATGTTGCCCAGGTTGACCCTGAGCTCTTGGGTTCAAGTACTGCTTTTGCTGTAGCCTAATATATATATTAAATGGCTGTTAATCCCCTTGTCAAATGACTGGTTGATGAATATTTTTTTCCATTCTGTGGAGTCTCTCAAGTCTCTTGTTTCCTTTGCTGTGTAGAACTTGTTTAGTTTAATGTAATAACATTTGTCACTTTTTATTTTTGTTGAATGTGCTTTTAGGGTCAAATCCACAAAATCCCTAGACCAGCATCCTGAAGTATTGTTCGTTTTCTTGTAGTAGTTTCACACTTAAAGGTCTTAACATTTAAGTCTTTGATCCTTTTCAAGTTTATTTTTGTGAATCATGGGAGATAAGAATCTAACTTCATGTTTTGATATGTGGGTATTGATTCTTTCCAGCATCATTTATTGCATACACTATCCTTCATAAAATGAAATTTTAAGCACTTAAAATGTTTCTGACTCTCTTTATTTTTTGTGACTTTTTTCTCATTAGAAGATACTCCAAGTCAGCCCCAGATTATTGTGGTGCCAGTTCCTGTGCCAGTGTTTGTGCCCATACCTCTTCATCTTTATACACAGTATGCCCCAGTTCCTTTTGGAATTCCAGTTCCAGTGAGTGTTCGTTTAGAGATTAAGGGTGCATTTTCATTAATTCAGTGCTTATAGTTCTGAAAATACTTTCACTTATTGGTAAAGTATAGTTGATTCTAGTGGCTGTTATCATGTTACCAGTGTTACTTAATAAGATGTATATAGAGGACTGGTTTTACCCTGGTTTCTCAGACATGGTTAACATGCAGCTTTTTTAAAATGTTACATTAGCAGTAAGACTACTGAAATAGAAAAAGCTAAGGAACTATATGCGTTAGAATTTTGGTTTCTAGTAAGGGTGAAAAGAATATTGTAATTTACGCTTCTACCCTTTGTTTTTTTGAAGACAGGGTCTGACTTTGTAGTTCAGGCAGACCTTGGACTCACTGTATAGCCCAGGCTGGTCTCAAGCTTGTGGCAGTCCTCCTGCCTCAGCTTCCTGAGTACTGGGATTCCAGACATGTGCCATCATGCCCAACTGCAGCTTTTTCTTAAAGAAAAATTAGTTATTTTAAAATTGTGACATTTTCCCATACTAAATCCTTAGGGGAAACACTTGTATGAAAATATTTAATAAGAAATATAGGGGCTGGGGAGATGGCTCAGTGGAATAAGCGCTTCCCTGGCAAGCGCAAGGGTCTGAGTTCAATCCCCGGTTCCGCCAAAAAAAAAAAAAAAAAAAAAATGTAATAACAGTTTCAAAAGTGAGATGGAACATTATAGATTTTGTTCAGTGTGAAAGCACTTTCTGTGTTCTTATTTTAATGGCTCTAATCTTCTATAAATGAACTCTTAAGAGTGTGAAATCATCTGTAATAAGAATATCTGAATTTTTAAATTTTTATGCTTAAGTCATCTCACAAATTTTGAAAACAAATCCATTATTTGAGAAGCTCTTACGTCTGTTTTTGGTCTTTCAGATGCCTGTCCCTATGCTTATTCCATCCTCAATGGATAATGAAGACAAAGTCAATGAAAGTGTCGATGACATAAAGGAAAAGCTTCCTGCACATCCATTTGAAGCTGATCTCCTTGAGATGGCAGAAATGATTGCAGAAGATGAAGAGAAGGAGAAGACTCTTTCCCAGGGAGGTTGGTACAGTATTGTTTCTATTATTTTTGTTTTTTTGAGACAGGGTCTTGCTATGGTGTTGAATTCATAAAGTTACCCACTTTGGCCTGCAACTTATGCCAATTCTTCTGCCTCAGTCTCTCAAGTGCTGGCATCATAGGCATGCAACACTACTCCTGGCTTTATCTCCGTGTTCAAAGCCATAGTCCATATATGTTGATAAAGAGAAAGTTAACACAGATAACTTTTTGGCTTAAAATAACTTGTAGGTAAATTTGTTTCTGTTATTTTGAATAAAGATGATAACAGTTAATACTGATGTGTACTTACTGTAGTGTAGGTATAGATTATGTGTACTATGTGCATTGCCTCATTTAATCTTCACAACAGCCCTATGAAAGTTATTGTTTGCTTTATATTCTTTATCTGGGTTTGTCCTGTTTATGTAATACTAGATTTTTCTTGTTGATGTAATCAGAAAGTAATTGAATCAGTACTTGAATCCAGATCTGTCTGGCTCTAAAACATAATATTAATCAGCTTACTAATATACGTTCTAGAAAGGTTTCTAGCTGCATTTACTCTCTTTCTCTCTGTTTGATGTAGAATTAGATAACATAGTATATATGATTTTTGAAATAGTTTTTACAGAAACTTTTTTGTATGTCACCAATGAACCAAGTAATAATGCTTTTCTTTTCTTTTTTTTTTTATTTTGGTGGAACCGGGGATTGAACTCAGGCCCTCGCGCTTGCCAGGGAAGCACTTATTCTACTGAGCCATCTCCCTGGTCCCAATAATGCTTTTCTTGATGTTTTAAAATTTTATTCAGTGGTAGATTTTAAGTGGAAGCTAGCCACTGGAGTTTAATTTTGCATAATAAATGTTAGATGATTTTCTGAACACTGTAGCATTTGAAAAAACTCAGTTTTTTTGCTGTGTTTATAGTAAGTGTTCAATTCATGCATAGTTTGACGAGGGCTACAGAGGTAACTCAGTGGGAGAGCACTTGGTTAAGATATTCTGAGAACTAGGTAAAAGCTTATTATCCCAGAGTTTTCCAAGTTCTTTATCTTTTTAAAGATATTTGAGATAATTTTAATATTTTCTCAAAAAAAAAAAAAAAAA
>NW_004524706.1:3193009-3196072 GCF_000260255.1 Octodon degus
TATGCTCCTGGATGAACAATAAAGTGCTCTCAATATCATAGCTATGCAAGACTATATTAAAAATACATTAGATGAACCCTTATTTAAAGGTCATTGCAGATTTCTATGAAACAGTACCAGTCTTATGTTGGGTTATACACGTATTTTTTTTTTCATGTATGTGTGCGTATGTGTGTATAAAAGACAGGGAAGAAGTAATACAAAGTCAACAGAAAATGGACTTTTTAAAGTCTCTAATACTAGGAGAAGATATCATACAATGTCTTTTAAATAAATTGTAAGTCAAAGATATAGTATAAATCTTAGAACAAAAACTAAGATTAAGCAATGTTCAGAAAATTAAATACTAATTAATTAAAAATTAAATGTTTCAAAACAATTGAACTAAGAAAAAGTTTTCATGATAGCTAAGAAGTACTAAGAGTAAAACATAAGATAAATACTGGAATGGCAAATAAATGACCAGCACTTCTAACAGTTTTGAAGATAGGATATCGCACAAAGTTCTAGTGTGTTGTTGACGTGCATAATGACCATGACAGTTACTGGTGGCTAGGCGTCACTTGTGGAACTGAACTACAGCTATTTCTTTGAAATCCACCCTGTAGACTCAGGTGGAGTCATGACCCATAGGGTGGAAGAGAAGTGCATTTTTGTAGAGTGCGCTGATGGAAATATTTTGCTGCTGAACACAAAAGAATAAATGGAAGACTACTATTGTATACCTCTTATTCTCCTGTGTTTAATTGTTTGCCCTATTTGGTGGGTTCTTTCCATTCTCATTCATGGGGCTGTGATCAATTTGCTCCCTCTCTAGAATATCATTTCATGGAAGTATTTCACTTCTCCATTATACTTGAAAGAGAGTTTTGCATGCTCTTCTTCACTTGGTGGTTTGTGAAGAAAAATCTGCTGTTATTCTGATGGGTTTTCCTTTAAATGTGATGTTTCTTTTCTTTAGCATCTTATAATATACTGTTCCTATGCTGAATTGCTGGGATCTTGATTATTATATGTCTGGGTGTGGTTTTAATTGGGTTGATGTTATTTGGAGTTCTATATGCTTCAGTGACTGTCAGATTGTTGCCCCATATTTAGGAAGTTTTCTGCTATTACTTCTGCCCATATCCTTTTTATATCATTTATATTGACTCCTTCCTTCTCATTGATGCCTATTAGTCTCACATTGTTCATCTTTGCATCATCTTGCAGATATTGAATTATTTTTTCCTGCATCCTAGTTGTTTTTAAGAGATCTTTTCTTACTTTTCCACTAGCTGGAATGGTGTCTTTAAGGTCAGAAAGTCTATTTTCACTTTCACACGAATGGTTTTGCCAGCTTGTGATTGAGGTTTTAATTTCCTGTATATCCTTTGAATCTGTTTCATACATTCTATATCTTTCCTATATTGCTTATTTAGTGGTTCTATCATTTTTATCTTCTGCTCTTTTTTTTAAATCAGTGTATTCTTTAGAAGCACTTAGTACTTTGTTGATTATAGTTAACACTACATTTTTTTAGTTCAGAAATTATTTCTGATCTGATTTCTTCTATACCTTTCTGCAGTTGTTTCTTTACTACCAACGTTATTATTTCAGAGATATCTGGCGTGTAATTTCCAGTCTCCTCAGTGTTAGTGTCTTCTGCAATTGTACTGGGTGGACTCGAGGCCTGAGACTGCATTTTGTTCCTTCTCTTTGTCATTTTGTATACCACTGTCTTCTGACCTTTGGTGTAGAGCTTAGATAAGAGTTGTTACCTTAGCACCAGGTCCGGATCTATGAAGTTCAGATTCCTCCAGGTGGGTGTTTGGATCTGGTTGCTGTGCTGTACTTCTTTCTGCTGCAGCCATTAGAGTTGACAAGATGTTCTGTTCCTGAATCAGCTTGGGTGGGTCTTGCCTCTAACCTCTTTGCAGGGAGTTCTGCTGAAGGGTTCCACGCTGGGCCTGCACTCTGGGTCGAAGATCCGTGGGCCCTGGGTGGTCTCACTCACTTGCTGGGCCTGGGCTCTGGGTCTATTCAGGATCAGGTGGGCCCCGAGTCATCTCTTTCACACGCCAGGCCTGGGCTCTGGCTCTATTGAGGATCCGCGGGCCCTGGGCGGTCTCACTCACACGCTGGGCCTTATCTCTGGGTCTATCGTGTTTTTGAGTTTCATTCATGTTATTTCATGTTTCAGTGGCTTATTCCTATTTTCAAAAAGCATTTCGTTATGAGAACAAACAAAAACTTATGCAGCTGTTTAACTGATGGTAGAAAGTTGTGTTATATCCAATTTGCCACTATTTTGAATAAAATCATTAGGAAGATTCTAGAATAAATTGTGGTGTGGACATTTAGTTAGCATTTCTCTTGAGGGAAAATATCTGGGAATAAGATTGCTAAGTTTTATGGTAAATATACTTCCTACTTTATAAGAAAGCTGCTAGAGTACTTTTGAAAGTTAATATATCCATTTCACATTGCCAGTAGTGATATGTGAGAGTTCATGATTTGCTAGTTGGTGTCCTAGTTATTCTTCTCATTGCTGAAACAAAATACCCAGTATCCAACGTTAAAAGTGATTTATTTAGCTCAGTTTGTGTGGGTTTCAGTATGTAATCAGCTGGCTCTGAGGCACAGTGAGGTCGCAGAGGGGCAGCTATATATGGCAACAGAAAACAGCAGAAGAAACAAGAGAGAGTGAGGGAAGAGAGAGAGAGAAGCATGTTTCTATCCCTAATATTGTATGTAGGCTACCTGTCCTTAGGGTGTGCATAGCACTCATACTCTTAGTCCCAGAATTGGACCATGAATTAATCACCAACTATAGATTGACCTGCCTCCAAAGAGCCTACTCGTAGCCCCCATGACTGAATGAACCTTTGAGGGGACATCCCGACATAAACCATTAGATCCTGGCTGTGGACCCCTAAAGACATGTATATCCCTCCTATACAAAAGGCATTTATTACCTATAATATTCAAATAACGGAACTTAACAAAAAAAGGAGATACAGGTGAATGTCCATTTTGTATCTGTGTATTCAAAGTAGTTAGGATAGATATATAGTTACATTC
>NW_004524706.1:3196172-3201101 GCF_000260255.1 Octodon degus
AAAAAAAAAAAAAAAAACCCAAAGGAAACATACTCTGTGAATACAGCTCACAGAAAGAGGAAAAAAATGGAGTTCCAGAGCAAAGGGAAAGTTCACCCTTGTTTAGGTGATTACATCCCCACACTTGCAATACCCATGAAGCAGGAACTTCACTCCATGACACAGGAGAGCTCAGTATGGAACAGCAGAGGTCCTGGAACTAACTGGAAAGAAACTAAATACACCAAACATAGCAGTAGAACCACTCTTTAGCAGAATTGTGGCCTTGAAAAAAGTGGGGTAATAACAGGTAGCTGAACTGCTAGGCTGCTCCTACTCATACCCTATCCCCAAATAAATTAGTGTACCAATGTAGTAATATTTGTTTGAGAAAGACAATCTTTCACCCATTCAAAACAAACTGCCACATCTATGAGCCTTGATAGGGAATAAGATAGTTGTAAAATCACAGGTACTTCTAGTTAATATCCCCAAGTATATTGAACTCCTATATTTATGCCATCAAAGACCTTGGGGAGGGGCTGGGGAGATGACTCAGTGGAATAAGGGCTTCCCTGGCAAGCCCTAGGGCCTGAGTTCAATCCCCAGTTCGGGGGGGGGGGGGAGACCTTGGGGAAATGAAAAGATACTCCCAGTAATATGTGTTCCTCAGTCTCCCAGCTTATACTTCTATAGTGTTGCAAGTTCATTCACATTTCATCAACTTTAGCTTGTCATTTATTCTAACCTCAGTTCTGATATGCTAACCCTGCCCTCCACCACCAAAGGACACATGACCCTCTCCTCATGGTGCCCAAGTTATGATAGGGGTCTCTTTCCTCTTTTTTCAGAATGAAACAGTATTCCCCCTAGCTACCTGTATCTTAGAAAGGATATTTGTTCCTTGAAAAAAATACTTGGATTTTACCAACCTTACTTGAGCTGGTGTTCCTCCAATTTTCTAGGCTGGACACTCCATGTATTGATCTCTGCAGTATGTGAGGCACAACATATACATATTCTCTTAAGCATATGGGAAATTAGAAATAACAAGAGAGTGCTTTCCAGACAAGACAGAGAAGTATCCAGTCTCTCACACCTATTCAATGTGCATTCTTTTCTGTTAAGTATCTGTTACCTACTGTTCTGAGAGACTTAAGTAACGTGAAAAGGAATGTGTTTCAAATAAGTACAATCACTACTGCACTGATGTCTGTAACCAGCTTGTGTACACAGTGCAAAATAAGACATTCTGGAAAGGATCCTTGATTCTCCCGCAAACTGTGTCTTATTTTGAACTGGTCACTAGCCCTCGATGATGCTCCAACAAAGGTCACATCTCTTGGAAAACACACACACCAGCATCACAGCACTGGATTCCTATGAATGTCTTCCCAGCTGTCAATGACAGGATCATAGCATTTAGTGCTACTCAACAGGGAATTGCTATCATATCCAGCAATTGCATAGAGTCTCTTCTGAAGCACTGTGGCTCCTAGATGGTACTGTGGAGTGGTCATACTAGTAACTGTTGTCCAGGAATCAGTATAGATGTTGTATGCCTCAACAGAAGGTGGACTGTACCATCAAATCCTGCCACCACATAAATACAGTCATTCAGTAGAGCTACTTCAGCACCAGAATGCATGGTGGCCATTGATATAACATTAGTTGATTGTCTAGTCCAGTGTCTTGTGTGGGGATCATATTTCTCAACTGAATTTAAGATATTCAGGCCTTCCTATCCCCCTAGACAGGAGATATTCAGGCCTTCTCCTATCCTCCTAGACAGGAGATCACTCTGCTGGCCACTACTAATCCAGGACCTTCTTGGGCTGTCTGCATATCTCTCCACATATTCCACTGGTCAATGTGTGAGTCATATTGCTCCATACTAGTATAGCGCCTGCTTCCATCAAAATCTCCAAAGGTGTAGATCATATCTCCTAGGGTGGTAGCCCTAAGCCACATTGGACATTCACTGGGGCCTAAGAATACCAGATTCCATCTTCACCTGCAGTTTTAGTCCAGGCATTTCACTGAACTGTGATGGGAACCACTATCTAAACCACCAATTATGTAGAGCTGATTATGTAGGGACACTGAGGCCACATAATGTCTTGCAGGTGACGCTTGGTAAAAACCTCCGTTCTGAGTCTTGGGGTTGTATTTCTCAATCACACATCAGTGGGAGACTGCTGGCTTCCAAAGCCCCCAAGCATTACGCACTTCATTGGCTCCTTGACGAGCCCTTGTCTGTAGGCCCTGCACTTAACTCTGAAGTTCAGGCCTCAGATGAAACTTCTTTGCTTCGTCAGCCAGAGCCCTGCACTGTAAACTACGATGGGTAAAAGGTTTGGTATCTGTGACATTGGTAATGTACCTTGGGGTTAGCATGAGCATCTATACTACTGTATCAGGTCAGACAAGGACTCCTTGCTTCACCCACTTGATGACAGCCTCAAAGAGTGACTCTTTAGAGTCCACCTAATTTCATTTCCATCTCTTCTTGACTTAGAAGAATGAATTCTTCATGCTGTACCACTTCAGGAAAATGCTTCTGACTCAAAGCCTCAGTTACTTGCATCAAGTCAATACAGTTGTAAGTTTCAGCTAAATCCTTGATACTTAGGCAGTTAGGGTCCAGATGACTTTCTGAGAACTCACAGCAGGCTTGCTTCATCTTTCAACTAAAGTAGACAGCTGCAGGGAGCAGTACTTGTATATTCTGTACCATCACATATACTATTGTGTGTACACAAAATCTGATAGGATTTCCATGGTAGAGGCAGTTAACCCTTGGGTATCAACATAAGGTTTTTCTTTCTCTGAAAGCTCACTAGTGAATGTGGCACAGAAGTAGTCACCCTATGCAGCCCACACAATCTGATGGTCAGGCCGGGGAGATGGCTCAGTAGAATAAGTGCTTTCCTGGCAAGTGCAAGGGTCTGAGTTCAATCCCCGGTTCCACCAAAAAAAAAGACAATCTGATGGTCAGGGAAGTCTTTCTGCTCTACTCTCAGCATTTATCACAAAGGTCATGGCTTTTCCTGAGGGAGTTCATTGAGTTGAGAATGGATTTAGCATAAGTATTTGTCATGTCTTTGGTGGCCGTAAAGCCTTCCATCAGGCAATATGGGGGAAGAACAAAAGAGGTCCTTTGATTCTACAGTTCTACTCCTAGCCACGAAGCTGGTGGGGCCTGGCCCTGCCCAAGAGGATGAGGTAGGCACACGGCCAGCATGTGGCTTAGCAGGGCCAGTGCTGACCCCTGGGCCCAGTGCCTCTGGAGGCGTCCCCATGGTCTTCCTGAGTGATCTTCCTGCTCCATTCTTTGGGCCATGTGACTTCCCTCATGTTCTTTAATGTATAATAATCTCATAATTCTGACTTCTTTATATATGGAGTTTAATGTCTTAGAATAGTATTTTATGCTGGATCTTCTGACTTCTGGTATATCCTTATTTGGCACTTTAGGCAATCCTTGATGATAAACCTCATTCTAAATTGACATCTGTTCACAAGAATATTTAGCATTTACCAAGTTCTTTCTCTGTGCAAATACTGTGACAAAGTAATGCCTTTGTCTCAATTGAGTCAGAAAAGCTTCAGAAAATCAAGTTTCAAGGCAGTTGTAGTTACTGTAGTATAGATAAAATGAAATGTTATTACTACAGAGAAAGGAGAAATAAATTCCAGCTTAGACTATATGGGGCTAATTTCACTTTGATTTTAGGGAAAAAAAGCAGTTTCCTTGGGTCAGCCAAAAAAAATGCTTTTCTACCATGAGATCCTTACTTTTCAACTACTGTATAGGTACTAAAAACTCTCCTCTGTCTAGTGTCATGTACTAAAATGATCATTTAACTTTTTTTTTTTTTTTTTTTTTCTCTCTCTAAATGCCCTAAGGGGTGGTTTGGCTGGCTGGAGTGTTGTGGGGATCGAACTACAGCAACCTGAGGCTGACTTAACTTTTATTTATATTTTGATTCTATTAGCTTTTGAATACAACAATAAGATTATTATGTTGGAGGGGGACAAATTAAAACTGATTTGTTAATTTCTGAATAAGGGTGTGTGTGTGTGTGTGTGTGTGTGTGTGTGTGTGTCTGTCTGTCTGTCTGTCTGTCTGTCTGTCTGTCTGTGTCTGTCTGTGTCTGTCTGTATCTGTCTGTGTCTGTCTATGTCTGTGTGGGGTTTTAAAACCAGTGAAGAAGTATTTCAGTTAACTTGAGTGTAGAATGAGAAGTATGCTGGGTGCAGGGTGAGTATGGCTCACCTGTGGTCCTAGCTACTCAGGTGACTGAGGGAGGAGGATCACAAATTGCAGAACAGCTTAGTGTTTAACAAGACCCTTCTGGAAAATTTTTAAAGGTCTAAGAGTATAGCTAGTGGCGAAGTGCATGGCTACATGTGTAAGGCCTTAGGCCCAGTCCGCAGATGGCCTCACCTACTGCCCAGTCAGAAACGAAGTCTCTCTCACCAAGACATTGTTGGTAGTGCTGCCAAGTACTACAACCACTGTCAATATAGGTAATAATTTAACTACTTTTTACCATTAATTAAAGAATCATCCTTTGTTTGTATGAATTCTGTTTACTTGGGACTTCATAGTATGTTTCATGTATATAATTGACTTATATCATTTGAGATGCAGTTTGTTTTGTGTATATTGTACATACAAATCGTTTTATTATATGATTTTTTTTTTCTTTAGGATCTCAGACTTCTGAACAAGAACTTTTTCTGGACACCAAGATATTTGAAAAAGGTTTGTTCTTGTATTTTGGTTCTTAGAAATGTTATATTCTGGGCTGGAGAGATGGCTCAGTGGTCTAAAGCACCTACTTAGAATAAGCTTGGCAAGGCATCAGGGACCGCGGTTCAATCCCCCAGCACCACATGCCAGCCAGCCCCGCCCCCTGGTGGGCTGAGCTGGCCACACACACA
>NW_004524706.1:3209966-3212951 GCF_000260255.1 Octodon degus
TAGGAAGAATGTACGCAATGTGTTAATTACTGAAACTGTCCTACCAATTTGGTTTGAAACTGTCTCATTGCTATTTGTTTCTCAATAAAATTATGGGAAAAAAAAAGCATTTATTCCATCTTAAGAGTTCTCAAAGCCCTAACATTTTCAGCATTGCTGAAAAAAATCCAATTCCCAAGTGTCCTTTGAGATTTAAGGTAAACTAACTGTGAGCTCCTGAAAAGATGAAAAGAAAGTTAAATGCTTCCAAATACAATGGCACAAGATAGATGGTCCCATTTCAAAAGTTACAAACAGAGATGCAAAGGAATGGGACCAAAGCAAGTCCAAAATCCATGGGCAGACATTAAGTCCTGTAGTTCCATGTGCAGCATCCAAGGCAATCTGCAGCAAGATGTAAACTCCAAAAGGCTTGGGTGACTCTGTACTTACAGCACTTCCTAGTGATAGTAGCTCCCATGGCTTAACTCTTCAGTCTACTCTGCACCTTCCTTGTAGTTTTCCTCAGATAATCCACATTCTTGGCTTCTCCAAACTTCTGGGGTCTCCACTGTACCTTTTGCTTCACATTCAGCTTCATACACTGCCTTCTCAGGGGCACACTGCCTGGGCTTCCAAGCCTCCTGGAATCAGGGTGAAAGCCTTTCTGACACCACAACTCTTCTATTCTGCATGCACCTAAAACCAGTGCCGTGTGGATGATGCCATAGTCTCCTGCCATCTGGTGCAATATCGAAGCTTCCTTCTCTCTTGACTGTAGGGGTCAAGTGCCTTAATTGCTGAGCACTCTTGAGTCCAATTCTGAGGAACAAATTCTCTTGTGTTGCTCCCAATCTGGAACGTGGTCTGCTGGGGCTTTCTTCTCAAAGCAAAGTCTCACTTTTGCAATGTTGAGGCTGCAAAGGGTTTAGTCCTTCTGCTTCTTGTTATGCCCTCAAGCCACCTTTTGTATTCTCCTATTCCTTCTTTACAATTAGGATCTCCTTTTCTCTATCTTTTGAAGTCCACAGCTTTCCTAGAGCTTCCTTTCTGGCCACACACATTTTAAAGTATTTTGCTAGGCTCTTTGCTTTTGATTTGCAACTTATATCTGGCTAAAAGCCACTAACAGTACCATACCACTGCTTCAACATTAGTCAGCCTTGAAATTTCTTCTACCCAGGATTTCTATCAGCATTCTGGTCTTCTAAGATCTGACCAGCATCTCCTGTACAGAATTGTCTAAGGCATTCTGGTTCTCCTTTTTCAGTCAGTATCTCCAAACCTTTCCAAACTCTTCCCACAAGCCATTCTCAGAGGCTCCTGACCCACATGGTCAGGTATAGTCACAGCAATGATCCTACTTCTCTGACACTAAATTCTGTCTTACTTATTTTTCTTATTGCTGAGACGGAATACCTAATAATGAAACTTAAAGGAGGAAAGGCTCACAGTTTGCAAAAGTTTCAGTCCATAATTGGCTGGTTCTAAGGCAGTGTGACATGGCAGAGGGGCAACCATTGATGGCATCAGAAAACAGCAAAAGCAACAAGAGAGAGGAAGGGAAGAGAGACAAGCCCCTCTCTTTCCCGTATATTATATGCAGGCTACCCATCCTGGGGGAGGTATAGCACTCATTCCCTTAGTCCCAGAGGACCATGAATTCAATCACAAGCTCTAGATTTATCTGCTCCTTAAAAATTCATACCCCATGACCACATGTGGCTTTGGAGGGACATCCAGACACAAACTGTAACAGCTGGTATTATTGAATTTGAATTTTAGTTTCTAGCATTTACCATTCTAGTTAATTTGTTATTTCTTTGGTACTAATGATGTTGAACATATATATTTGCCATTTGTCATCTTTGGTAGCATATCTATTCTTTTCCACATTTTTTCCAGTTTTGTGGGGGTAGTTCATTATGACTTGTAAGTATTCTTTATTATGAATATAATTCCTTTATGAACTAGGATATTTGCTTCTGTTCTCTGAGTTCATTTTAAAAGTTTTTCTTAGTGGTGTAGTGAAGATTTTAATTTTGAAACAATATACCAATTTTGTTCTTATTTGGATCTGCTATATAATTACACATGAAAAGGTCAGATGTGGTACATACTCATAATATCAGCACTCTGGGTAGTTTGAGGCTGGAGGATTGTAAGTTCAAGCCTAGGCAATTTAGTGAGTCCTGTATAACCAGCTTTTTATGTGTACTCTTGTCCTGAGGATGATGGAATGATGAAGTTAACAGACACAGAAATGGGAGACTCTTGGAGTACAGCTTATTAGAGAGAACAAAAGAAAGTTCATGCTAGCTGAGAGGGGCTCCAAGTCCAAGGTAGGAGCTTTGGAGGCACCCAGTTCAGGGGTGTAAGTGCAGCTATTTTGGTGTACGGATGAAAATGAAACAGTGAAATGTGTTTTTAGGCCTTTGATATTAGGAGAAAAGACTTCCTGTGCACCCAGCTTCCCACAGCATACCTCAAATAGCTTCTTTCCCTGGTGTTCCCCTTTTCCTGGGCGTTTATCTTGGTTTAGTCAAGTCTGTGTCCCAGCTGCCTAATATTTCTTTCTGGGTCTCACTGAGGATGCTGCTCAGTGTGAAGGCTTTGGGTTCAGGGTGTGTGCGCGCGTGCGCGCGCCCACCCACACATGCAGATGTGTGCATGCGTGTCTATGTGAGAATATCCCATCACAGTCTTTACCTCAGTGATCTCTTAATTTTCTTCTAAAAGTTTTATAGTTTTAGCTTTTGTATTTGTGATAATTTCTCATGATTTTTATGTATAAATTGAAGCAGAGTCAAAGTTAATTTTTTGGCATATCAATATCTTCTAGTACCACTCTTGGAAAGATTATCCTTCCCCCATTAAATTGCATAATTGCATTGGCATACTTGTTTAAAGTCAACTAACTATATATGAATCTGTTTCTGAATTTGTTCCTTTCATTGATTTACTTCCTTCCTTCCTTCTTTTTTTTTTTTTTTTTTTTTGCGGAAC
>NW_004524706.1:3213051-3213900 GCF_000260255.1 Octodon degus
CTCTCTCTCTCTCTCTCTCTCTCTCTCTCTCTCTCTCGGCTTCACTATGTAATTTAGACTTGCTTTGAATTCACTATGTAGCCCAGGCTAGCCACGAACTTACAGAAAACCTCCTGCCTCAGTCTCCCAAGTTCTGGGATTGCAGCGGTGTGCTGCCACACTGTCATTATATCCATTTTTATGCCAATACTATCTTGATTATGTCGCTTTACAATGAATTTCGAAATCAGGAGTGTTAGTCTTTTAATTTTCTAAATTTTCATTTATATTTGAATATACTTTTTAAGAAGTACTAGTGAAAGAAGAGAGCATTTCCTGGAATGAAACTGGACAACTATGGGTTAACCGTATAGCTTAGCTGCCTGGGAAAGTTGATGTAGCTGACCTCCCTGAGAAACTTGGTGGTTATGACCTCAGCTAACTATAATATAATGTCAGTGGAGTGTAACAGACTTGGAAAGTTCTGCCAGAACCCGTGCCTCTCCTTTTCCCACTGTTCACACCCCTCCCCCACTACTATTTTACTTCTGTTACTATGCCTGACAACAGCTTGCCAATATAACATTGCTCATAAAATAAGAAAGGTAAAAATTTAATATTAAGCAAGACCCTATTCAGTGTTCTCAGGTAGACACTAATGGCTTGATAGACACTGGCAAAAAACTGAGGTTTGTTCTACTCTGTTCGACCAAAAGTTTGATTGGGACTGTCCTAAATCTGTAGATCATAGAGAATCAGTATCTTAGCCATTATGAGTTTCTCGTTTATGAACATGGTATCTTCCCCGTTTATTTTTATTTAAGTGATCTTTTGTTTCTCATTAACAGTGTGTATATATATATATATATA
>NW_004524706.1:3214000-3215210 GCF_000260255.1 Octodon degus
AAATGTTATATTCTGTAAGCAATGGAAATCAATGGTGAGTTAGTATTCTTGAGTCTAATATGTATATTTTTAGATATTTGTAAGGGTTATCAAATGGCTGTGATATATGCTGTTTTGTAATGACGGTATTAAAAGCTGTCATATATGTAAAAGTTAATTGAAAGAATGTTTTAAAGTGCTTACCAATGTTAGCCTAAGCCGGGTATAGAGGTTGATGCCTCTAATCCCAGCACTCGGGAGGCTGGGGCAGGAGGATCATTGTGAATTGAGAGCAGCCTGGCTTATAAAGTGAGTTGAGGGCCAGCCTCAACTGCATAATGAGAGCCTGTCTCCAAACAGCAGCAGCGACAAACTGTGACTCTGGTTCTGTGAGTCTGATAGCAAGATATGCGTTCCCGTACGTCCATCGTCGCATCTCAGGGTCGGGAATGTCTGTGAAGACAACGAGAACGTGTCTTGTTCTGACGACTTTCATGTATCGCAGACCAAGGCAGCACATACAGTGGGGATCTGGAGTCAGAGGCAGTGTCCACCCCACATAGCTGGGAGGAGGAGCTGAATCATTATGCCTTAAAGTCCAGTGCCGTGCAGGAGGTTGATGCAGAGCTAAAGCAGTTCTCAAGGGGGGAGACGGAACAGGATCTAGAAGCCGATTATCCTTCAGGTCTGTGCTCCATGTCCTTGTTTATCAAAAGTCCTTAATGTTAGAGGAATGGCAAGGCTCCAGATTGACATTAAGCAATTGTAGTGTGTTGGAGATAATGTAGGACACAGTATTTCTGCTTTGCTGGATGTAGTTTGTGTCACACTGTTCTTTTACATGGTTATGTAGGTTTTGAGCATTTTTTGTTGCCTTTGCTGCAGTGACCATTTATAAAAAGTGTTCTTGATTTCTAATAAACTTACATGCTATATCGTTACTATCTCTTAAATGTACGAGTAAAATTCTCATTGCATAACAATGAAGTAGTGATGATTACTCAGTCTGTCTTTATTTAATCTGTGAGATACTTACCACATACTCTGCTTTTTGTTGATTATATTATAGAGTCCTTTGACCCACTTAATAAAGGACAGGGAATCCAAGCACGTTCCCGAACAAGACGACGACACAGAGATGGCTTCCCCCAACCCAGACGAAGAGTAAGCAGCAAAATTCTGTAGTTAGAATCAGGCAGTTTCATACTTTTTTTTTTTTTTTTGCAACTTC
>NW_004524706.1:3215796-3217165 GCF_000260255.1 Octodon degus
CTGGGGGATTGAACCGCGGTCCCTGTGCTTTGCTTAGCTTAGCTTGTTCTAAGTAGGTGCTTTAGACCACTGAGCCATCTCACCAGCCCATATTTAAGCTTTTATATCTGATCTATTTCACTTAACATTATTGCAACATACATGTATTTATTTATTTAATGTATTTGGTACCAGGTCTTGCTACACAACTGGGACCCATAGTGATCTTCCTGTCTCAGCTTCCTCAGCATTGGGATTACAGGCATGTGCCACCATGCCCAGTTTCAGTGGTTGGGTCGGTGTACCTGGGGAAGGGCCGGCGGGGCATGTGATGCAGGGGATCAAACCCTGAGTCCCTGTGCTTGACAAACAGGCGTTTAGACAGCTGAGCTATCTTGCCCGACCCACAACCTGTATTTTTGAGCTTTTTTTTGTTTGTTTCTTAAAGTCAGCAACCTTATATTTTATTCATATTTCAGCCGGGACTTTTTCTTTTGTTTTTGTAATTGATAATTTTGTCTAGTTACAAAAGCATTCAATAATTTACAAAGTCTAATCTATTTTTATATGTTCTATCATGAAGTCATTATCTTGTATCATAAGATATAATGGGAATGTATAGGTTATTGTTCGTGTTGGAAGGATAATAGTCTATTTTTTAAAAAATTAACTCTTTTGGAGTGCAATTAAAAATTATAAATTAGGAAGGCTCATCTTGGAGGGATTTGGTAAATGTATATCTATATATGTAACTGTCACAATTGTGAAAAATTTCTTTGTACTGAAAATTTTTCTCATGATCTTTTGCCATGAGCCACATCTTCAGATACTGACAACCACCACTCTGTTGTATACATTGATACTACATGATACTGCCTTTTTTTTTTTTTTTTTCTGGAAAACTGTTTATAAATGGTATCAATATAGCATGTCTAGGTTCCATGTTCAGGTTCTTTTACTTAGTTTAGGTTTTATTGTTTGTTCATTTGTTTTGTTTTGTTTGGACAGCTCAGCCTGCCCTTAGGGCGGGACTGGTGCAGCATGTGGGGGGATCAAACCAAGGTTCCCTGCACTTTACCTAAGCTTGCCTAAGCAGGCACTTTAGACCACTGAGCTATCTTGCCGGCCCAGCTTAGTGTTTTTGAGTTTCTTTTTTTTTTAGGATCTTTTTTACTTTGTTTTGTCTTAATAACCCACAGATGAGAAGAAAAAATCCTTTCTTTTCTGTTTTTATTTTTTTATTTTAATTTTTTAATAGATTGCAAATTGAAAATAATTTTTTTTTTCACATGTAACCCACTTTATTAACATAAACTGAGAAGCTCTTGAACCTTGTAGCCATTAATAACTCAGACACATAGGAACATGCCAGAGTAAACTGAAAGGCTCT